>NC_142934.1:15476582-15484082 GCF_046866305.1 Octopus bimaculoides | reverse complement strand
AAAAGCATGGTGTTGGTAGAGTGGGTGGTGGTAGTGGTTGCGGTGGTGGTAGTGGTTGCGGTGGTGGTAGTGGTTGCGGTGGTGGTAGTCATACCAAAGAGAATGGTGCTTAATTAGAATAGTCTGGATGATAGTGATTGTAGTGGCACAGTGGTGGTGGTGGTGGTGGTGTTAATCACAAGGAGGAGACAGACGAGGAAATATAATTATCAATGGTAATATCGAGTGAGAGTAACGGTGGGAGAAGTAACCAGGATGAGAGTAGGAGGTGGAAGCGAGGGCAAAGAAGAAGGAAATGATAATTATTAATGGCGCTGTTTCTACAGGTGATGATGGTGGTAGTGATGATAATGATGATGATGATGATGAAGATGAAGGGGAGGAGGAGGAGGAAAATTGATTTGATTAGCAAAGGAGGTTGGTGGTGATGTTGATGATGATGATGATGATGGGGGGGGGAGAAAGAAGATTGGTTTGATTGACGGTGGGGGGGTGATGATGGTGGTGGGTGATGATAATGACAATGAGGATGTTAATGATGATGATGATGATGATGATGATGGGGTGAGAAAGATTGGTATGATTGGCGGCGCGGGTGGGGTGGTGGGGGTGATGTTGGTGGTGTTCATTGCTGACAGCAAGCAATGAAGAAGAGTGGAGTGTGGGGTGAGGGCGGGGAGGGGGTGTGGGCGAAGGTTGAGACATGAGAGTTTTATTTTTAAAACATTTCAAATTAATTCCTACAACCATTTGAAACTGAACCAAACAGTGAACTAATAACCACTGTCTTTGACAGATGCAGGCTTGGTAAGTTACATAATGAAGGAAACATCACATCCATACTGCCATCACCACAAATATCAACACCACGAACACCACCACCACAACTATTATCATAACCACAACCATCACCACTACCGCTACAACCGCTACTACCACCCCCACAATCATCACCATTAATGCCACATTCACCATGACCACCACCACCACCACCGCCGCCGCCACCACTACCATCACCGCCACCACCACGACCACAACAACAATTATTACACCACCCAGCATTGTTAAACAGACAAGTAAACAAATACAAAATATAGATTGGCAGATGAAGTAGTTTCGTAGCTCCCCCCTTCTCCCCACCCACGCCCCCTTAAAAACAAACAAACTATTTTAGGTAAAGAGATGCAGAGGGATTTCAATGTTTGAAATACAAAAAGAAAACAAAAAAAAAAAAGTTGAATAAATGTTAAAAAAAACCCCCAATCAAAATCAAAAAGAATCAAATAAAAAAACAAAACAAGCAAAAATCGATAAAGGAACCCCCTACCCTGCCTGCACAAATCTCCAGTTAAAATAAGCAAATAAAATCAGGGAAAACAGTGGAGATGGGAAGCCCTTTACTAAAAAAAAAAACCCCTTGAATATAAAGGCAAATTTTAATTCAACAGGGTGAAACAGGACAGAATTAGATCAAAAAAAGATGATACAACTTCAGGTTATATCATCGATGATAAAAGAACAGTAAAATAGAGTGGGGCAGTGGTGGGCCAGGAAGGAACTGAAAGAAATGTTTCTGTTCTGTTATTCATTATTTATTTTAAATGTTTGTCATTTATGTTTATTTAATTGCTTCCTTGTTTGTTTGCTTGTTGATTATTTTTTTAATGTTTTTGTTTGTTTTCTTTTATCTTCAGTGTTTTGACTTTAAAAAAAAAAAAATAATAATTCCAATAAACAAACAATTAAATAAGATAAATATATAAATAAATAAGTTTGAAGGAAGGAGAAATAAAACGAATTTGTTATCGAAAAGATACATCGATTTTATTTTACGTTGTTGTCATCATTGTGGCTGCCGCTGCCACAACCAGCACCACTACCACTACCATTTTCTTCTGTCCATTGGTCTACTGCCATTACTCTTTTACTTGTTTCAGCCATGTGGCAATGGTCATGCTGGAGCACCACCGTTGTAATAAAGTGTATGAAACACATGAACAATAGTCATTTTAGCTAGATGGTTAGTTCACTGGTGAAATAAGTCCTCCAGTAGAGATCTCGCAGTTTTCCCGGCTTCATTTCCCAATCCCAACATCCTTTTTCTACCACATCCACAATGTACACTTCTCTGCTATCTAGTATTGGTTTCAAATTTTAGCACAAGGTCAGCATATGTGGTATATATATGTATATATATATATTTGTGTGTCTGTGTTTGTCACCCTACCATTGCTTGTCAGCTGATGTTGGTGTGTTTACATCCCCATAACTTAGTGGCTCAGCAAAAGAAACTGATAGAATAAGTACTAGGCTTACAAAGAATAAGTCTTGAAATCAGTTTGATCGACTACAGGTGGTGCTCCAGCATGGCTGCAGTCAAATGACTGAAACAAAAGAATAAAAGAATATTTGCAAATCTGTATGTTTTGCTTTATATATGTATTCTCATGCATGTCTAGACATACTCATATATACGTAAATGATAAACTTCTGGAAAATTTTACAGGTTTTTAATGAATGAATGAATGAATGTATGCATGCAGGTATGTACGTATGTATGGATGTACGTACATATGTACGTGTATACATGTATGTATGTACATATGTATGTGTATGTATGTATATGTATGTATGCATGCATGTACATATGTGTATGTATGTATGCATGCATGTGCATACATATGTACATGTATGTATGATGTATGTATGTATGCATGCATGTACGTACATATGTACGTGTATGTATGTATGTACATGAGTATGTGTATGCATGTGTGTTTGTATGTATGTGTGTATGTACGTACATGTGTGTGTATGTATGTATGCATGTATGTACATATGTATGTGTATGTATGTATGCACGTATGTATGATGTACGTATGCATGTACATATGTATGTGTATGTATGTAGATACATACAAGTCTGTGTGTGCATGCATGTATGTGTGTATGTATGTACATATATGTGTATGTATATGTATGCATGTATGTATGTATGTATATATGTATGTATGCATGTATGTATGTGTGTAAACTAATGTCTCAGTAATCTTGTATATATAACTGCATTTGTCTATGTGTACTTCTATGAATAGCTATGCTGGTTTCAAAAACTAGACCGGACCTGTAAGAAGTAGCATCATGTAATTAATTAATTGTTAATATCAATAATTAATTGCTTGTAATAATTAATTCTTTGTATTAATGGCATCAGTGGAACATATATAACATTAGGTTAACTCCCCACAGGGTAAGACTCTATTCCGATTCTCCTCCTCATGTTTTTAAACGCCACGGCCAGTTTTTGTGTTTTATGCTTCTTGTTCATTCCTGTTTCTCCTCTTCTTTTTTAACCTTTATATTTGATTGTTTTTATTTATTTATGTATATACTGCCACCACCACCACCACCACCATGATCATTCCTACCACCACCACCACCATGATCATTCCTACTACCACCACCATCATCATCATCCCTACCACCAACACCACCACCATCGTCATGATCATCCCTACTTCCACCACCACCACCACAATCTTTATCATCACTGTCATCACCATCATGATCATCATCACTATCATCACAACCATCACCCCACTCACCACTATTGCCACCATCACCACCACCACCACCACCACGACTGTCATCGTCATCATCATCATCAGTACCATCACCACCTTCACCACTATCACCATCATTGGAACTATCACCATCATCACCACCATCATCATCACCATCATCACCAACACCATCACAAGCAATGGTGGTATGGATTGGATGAGGAATGGCTGAGGCAGTACTCTATGACTGGGTGCATTTCCTGCTGCCAACCTTTACTTGTTTTTCAATTAAGGTATTTTTATTCCACTGGGTTTCACACACTGAAACCATTGAGCTATTATTCGACTCTGGAAGTGTGATGCCATTTTACTTCCCTCATTGAAACACACTCTATCCAAGCATTACTAAATGAAATTTTCATTGGAGTGTACGTAAAAAAGAAGTATAACTGCCTCAGGAAGGCCTACTTCGATATCTAGTGGAGAGGTAGGTGGTGAGACATTAGACAAAAAAAACAAAAAAAAAAAAACTGGCTTTATAAAATTTTAAAATTTTATTTTCTCACATTACATTTTCTCATCCAAAATAGCTGCCGCTACACATAATTAAGCTACAAGACTAAACACTACAATGGCAAAACAAAACCAAAAAACAATCCTACAAAATAAAAAAAAAATATGTGATTAAATGTACAAGAGGAAGGAGAAAATGGACAGTATAGTGAAATAAAAAGAAGAAAATGCCCCAAATACTCAAATAAGTTTGAGGATAGTGATAGTATCAGGAACAAGAATGGAAATAGTGGATTCCTACATGAATTAAAATACTGTAGACTGCTCATACAGCAGTTGTGTTAAGGTAAACCTTCCCTCAATACAAACTGAATAGAATTTTTAGATTGATCACAATTATGAAAAGAAAAGACAAAAAAAAAAAGAACATAAATTAAAAAAATGGAGGGTAGAGAATTTTTGTCAAACCAAACAACATTGTTTTGTTTTTTTTTGCCACAGGAACTAACCCAGGAGAGGGTTAAGAGAGAAAACGATCTACTTCTGGTAATAAGAAAGGGTGGAAATACACTAAATCCTTGCTAAATGATAACAGAATCCCTCCTAAGGAAAATTATGAAAGAAAATGAAAGGAATGAAATGAAGAAGACCCAAGTTTGACTATACTTCAGCAAACAAACAATTAATAAAGAAAATTACACATCTGTGGTGTCATACAAGACATCTTGATGAAGTTATCATCACAATTCAAAAACAGTTAGGTTCAGAATATAAACAACATGCAAAACATAGATTACAGGTAAAATTAAAACCTAGACATTGTACTGAGCTTAATAAAGATTATCTTCAAGATGTTGGCATTTTACAATCCAAATGTCACTGGTGCAATCTGTTGCATTTGCACACAATTACAAAAACTATTAACTGGACAGGATCATGGTGTTCCCTAACTCAACCTAGGATTAAATAATGAAAATAATGATAAAGATTCAGAGTTCAAATCCATTTTGGTACTAGTACACTTCTAAGAATAAAACACCTGATGATGATTGGAGATCAAACTGATCCATGCATTATGTAGATGTAAATAACTAAAACATCTCTTATCTCTAAAGATGAGGTTAATACTGCAAAAAATTATCTTATTATCAACAGTTCATCTCAGACTCTTAGACACTTAATTAACATTAACTCTTTTTAAAAACTGAAGCTAAGATCTATATCACCTTTTTATAGGTTCCAGCAGAATAGCATTTAAAAAAAAAAATCTATCATCTTTTTTATATACTCTTTTTGCTTTTTTTTTAATATGGTAGTATTTTTTCATATAACTGCAACACTGTAGAAGATGCTTCTATTTTTCTTATTTTCATAAAACATTGTTTAAAAGGAAATTATCACTAATTATCAAATGATTGTCATCAAAACAACAAAAAAATAGAGCTTATCAATAATTATCCAATTATCATATTGATAAATTATCGAGGGCAGCAAATTGCCAGGATTAACATAGTAACAGACAAAATACCTTGCACTATTTAGTTACACCTCCGTATGTTCTGAGTTCAAATACCACTGAGATAGACATATGCTCTCATCTTTCCAGTATTGGAAATTAAGTACCAGTTACGTCAGTGGTTCTAAACCAAGATCTATATGGCCCCTGAGGGTCCATATAAGATTTTGTGGGGTCCACACAACAAAAGACTAAATTGGGGATCAACAATAGTATTTTAACGGGCCCTGGAAAAATTTTGCTTTAGATGTGTGTATTGGTATGTATTACAAGAAACAGCTAGGTTTCTTTTTCTAACATTTCACATACTTCAATCTACACAAGTTAATGTGTGAAAAATAAAATAGGAATTTAAAAAAAAAATTTCTATAAAACTAGTTTTTAAACATCGAATGGCTATGGAGGTCCACCAGAATAAAAGGAAGCTGTCCATAGATAAAAACAAAATCGTTGAGAAGGCTTTGGTGGCCTGGGGCTACAGTTGAAGGCACTTGCCTAAAGTACCATGCAGCAGGACTGAACCAGGAACCATGTGGCTGGGAAGCAAACTTTTTACACACAGCCATGTCTATTCATTTTTTACATCTAGTACTATGTTGTTCAATGTGTCTTTCCTTTTTCAAGACTATACAGTCTGATTTGAAGAGATCTGGCAGCAATTTGTAGGTGGTCAAGCAAGGTAATACAATATCTTGTTTTTGCTTTCTTGCTGTTGACATCACTTTATACATTTTGCCCTGCTTGACAACCAGTGTTGGTTTGTTTATGTTCTCATAACTTAGTGGTTTAGCAAAAGAGACCAATAGAGTGAGTATCAGGCTTGACTTTAAAAACTAAGTATTGGGGTTGAACAAATCAAATCTAATACTTATTTTTTAAGGCAAGAGGATGTCCCAGTATGGCTGCAGTTTAATGAATGAAACAAGTAAAAAATGAAAAGATATTCACAAAATTTCATCTAAATGAGATTTGCATTTTCCTACTTCCATCCAATAAGTAAAGAAAGAGGAAAAAAAATCCAACAAAAAACAAAAACTCTCTAAAGCATCAAATCAGAGAATTACTTGTATCTATTAAGACCTATTTATTCTCTCTTTAATTATTAACAGCTAAAATTCCAGGTGCCAGTGCTTTGACCATTGGACTGCCATTAACAAATCTAACCCGAGTTTCCAGCTGTGTGTGTTTGTAAAGCGCAAACACAATCGCTTGATCTGTTCATTTATTTATCCACAAATCTGTTTGTCTAGTCGTTCGTTGTACATATAAATGATATTGCTACAGGAGAACAGATGTCTCTTTTCAGAGATTCTTTTCCTGTGGGACAGGAAATACTTAGAGGGAGTTTGTAATAGACAAAAAAACTGAAAAAAAAAAACAATTAAGAAAAAATCATGTTACATTTATGAAACATGAAGAAAATGGATGAGTAACAAACCCTTGCCTTGCTAGAACTGAGAAAGTCATTCATCCTGAACAGACTCCCTACTATGAATAAAGACAGAAGATTCTATGTGATCACTTTTGTTATGTCTCAAGCTACTGTTATCTAGCACCTTCCGATGATCTTTACTCAACCGCTACAGGACTGCTACTCAACAGTCACTCGACTCCCCTACCACGGCTAGACTACCTCTATTTATATGTCTTGGGCGATCCTACTTCTTAGCTTGGGGGTGTCGACACAATAACTTTGAAGGAGATTTGGCAGCTACTTCCTACAGAAATAGTAGCCAAAACACCTTATATAATCACAGCCTGCCATCTTTAATAAAGGAAATACACCGTATTGTCTTTTACTCTCTAAGACTAAAACAATTCTCTCTATATTAATTGGAAATAATTAAATTGTTAAATTTCTGCTAAAAAAAGGATGATGAATCAACAAGACAGACTATATGCAGTTGC
>NC_142934.1:15439457-15461957 GCF_046866305.1 Octopus bimaculoides | reverse complement strand
CAAACTGTCCAACCCATGCCAGCAAGGAAAACAAATGTTAAACGATGATGAATAAAAGTGATAATGTAGCCCTAAGTATACTATATCTAAAAGCAAGATTGGGTGGTCATGGTTGGAATTGCTTTCACTCAAAGAGGTTCGATCGATCATAGATGACTCGGCACTAAATAAATGACAACAACAGTTGGCCCTATGCCAAACTCCGAGAAGAAATCCATTACCACTTATCTGTAATAACATCATTACGAATACAAGAATACAATGCAAGAAGCAAAAGATTGTCACACCTCGAAAATAAATAGCATAAAAATAAAAAATAATAATAATAACAACAACAATAATAATAAGAAAAATAAAATAACACTAATAAAACAATAAGAGTTGGCTAAATGTTATTTCAGTGGATGCTGGAATAAATACTATAGATAGGTACCCTGAGATAATTAGCTCCGTTGATCTCTACCAAAGGAAGGACTCATATTCGGTCTGTGGCAGTAATGTCTATTATTCTGGGATGTCTAGCATCAGAGAGAAGAGAGAGATGTGGGGTGGGGGGTAGTACCATCTTAGCTTTGGCGTCTTTGTTGAACTTTTCTTTATTTGTCTTATTTCTTTCGATGATGATTTCGTTCTTTTAATACAGTCTATTATGGGCAATGTATTTCAATGTAATATTTAAGATACCGAAATGAGATGTTGGCACTCTAGGAGGTCAGATGGAGAAAGAGGGCAAGAGTTTTGGTGGCTGGCTGGCTGGTTGGTTGGTTGGTCGGTCGGTTGGTCGGTTGGTTGGTTGGTAAAGCAGGTAGGGTTGGGACAAAGGGTGTGTGGATGATATGCAAATATGCATGAGTGGGTGGGAGGTGGGTGGTAGGGCATAAGAGAGAGAGAGAGAAGGAGAGAGAGAAGGAGAGAGAGAGAAGGAGAGAGAGAGAAGGAGAGGGGAGAGAGGAGAGAGAGATAGAGAGAGGAGAGAGAGAGAGGAGAGAGAAGAGCCAGGAAGAGAGGAGCAAGAAGACAGAGAGAGGAAGAGAGAGTGATTGGGAGAGAAAGAGAGAGAGAGGAAGAGGGAAATAGAGAAAGAGAGAGGGAGAGAGAACGAGAGAGTGAAAAAGAGAAAGAGAGAGAAAGGGAGAAAGAGAGAGAAAGAGAGAGAAAGAGAGAGAGAGAGAGAGTGAGAAAGAGACAGGGAGAGAGAGAATGAGAGAGTGAAAAAGAGAAAGAGAGAGAAAGAAAGAGAAAAGAGAGAGAAAGATAGAGAGAGACGGAGACAGACCAGAAGGTGGGTGGGTTTGTTGGTGTAAACAGCTGGCTTCGTCACACTGCACAATGTGCATGCAGGTACACACAAATACATGCATGCCTGCACACGCGTACACGTACACACACACACACATACACACGCGCGCATACACGCATACACGCATACACCGACAGACAAATAGACATAAGAAAAATACTGTATAGAGGCTATTCATTGGCTCACACTCACTGTTAATAGTTCAAATAACTGAAATAATAGAGAAGGGAGTGTGGGTGTGGGGTGTGTGGGGGGTAAAGGTAGTGAAAGAAAAGAGAGACAGAAAGAAAGAGAGAGAGAGAGAGAGAGAGAGAGAGAATGAGTGTGAGAGAGAGGCAGATAGCATGGGAAGGAGTAATTGCAATGGAAAAGAGAGTGCAAGAGAAAAAGACTATAAGAGACCGGAAGAGAGAGAGAGAGAGAGTGAGAGAGAGAGAGAGAGAGAGAGACCAAAAAGAGTGTGTGTGTGTGTGTGTGTGTGGAATCATTGCTATTATATTTATAGAAACCCATTGATTTTGCTTGCAAATAAAATGATCTTTCACTAGAGCCTAATCATAGAATAATAGCTTATGAAATTCTTACCATTACTATTGCTGGAATTAGAACTACTTTAGATCTACATTTTGGGGTTATTGCTTTATTCATTTGTTTGTTTCTTATTTTATTTTATTCCATTTCATTTTATCTTGTTTTGTTTTGTTTTGTTTTCGTCCGCTTTGCTTTTATTTATTTATTTTTTTTTTCGTCTTTTGTTTTTGTTTATATTTTTTTCCTCATTTTATCCTCATCGTCTTCATCAATGACAACGATGATGATGATGATGATGATGATGATGATGATGACGAGCCTTTCCTTCTTTTGTTGAGATTTAAGCAAATTTACTAAACTATATATTTCTAATTTTGGTTCAAAAAAGAAAAAGAAAAAGAAACAAATCAAAGATGCTGACTTTTTTTTTTCGCAGAAAAAATTAGAACAGAATTTGCCTGAAAGTGCTAAAATGCAAGAATTATTTCTTTATCAATTTATTAATTTATTTTCTTAGTTATGTATGTATATAATTATTTAATATATTAAATTCATGTTTTAATTGTTTCATAATATAAATGATTTCTTTTGATGAAGTACACAGGTGTTTTTGATAATAATTATAAAGAGCTTGTAGTATATGTATACGGTACCCAGGTACAGTAGAACCCATAGGAAAAGTGTAAAAGAGGGGACAGAAACCAGCAATAAGTCAATTAAAGTAAGACAACAATGATGGCCAAAGTTCATGCATTAGTACACAGGATAAAACACTAGAAAGACAGAAAAAAATGAACGGTAAAAGAGCCACAAAGAGGAAAGAGTACATAGGCTTAATGGAAATATGTTGGTGAATTTTGGGAAGGATTCAGTTTCCTGGCAGCTAACAACTGACATGGATTATCCACAATGTTCCCAATTGTTGGAAAGATGGTGGATAATCTTGAGGGCTTTTACCAGTCAATGTTTTGGTTTGTCTTGGGAGAATTTCAGAAAGTATGAAATTTTCGAAAGATGCAGTCTCCTAGCAGCTAACAACTGGCATCGATAGTTTATTTGATAATTCTGAACATAAAATAAAATATTTCCGAAATCATTGGTGTTGCACTGTATTATTTTATTTTATAAGTATGTCTTTGGTTGGCTGAAATATTGAATTCAAAAAAGCAGCTAGTTATTGCAAAGATGGTGGATAATCTTGAAGAGCTTTTACTAGTCAAAATTTTGGTGCGCTAATGCTCAGAGAAGCAAGACACTTAAGACATGGTAAGTGACTAACAGACAGAACGTATTCATCTCGTTGCACATCCTTAGACAGTTTCCAGTAGATCAATATTGTCAACAGTTTGGCTGTATTCATTTTTTTCTTTTTTCTTCAGAAATGATAAGAAAGAGATGTGTGGTTAATTTCAACTTGATGCTAGTATATATTGATATCAGCTTTATGGAACTCTCAGGGGTTTGATCTCAGAACATTAGAGTACTGAACAAGATAATATTTCATTAAAATTTCAAAAATCTAGTCTTCAGGATCATGCTACTGGCAAGACAATTTCAGTAGAAAAGAGAAATTTAACCCTTAACCATTCAAAATACAGTGTCAAACGTAATGCTTATTTATTCACATTGTCTTGAATTAATTATGCATTATCTCATAGCTTCAAGACTTTGATGACACAACTATTTACTTTTAGAATGAAATTGTAGGGTAGGTGCAACAGGCCAGATCCAGCCAGTTTCAACGTAAAACAAGTAGAATATTTGGACTGGATAAAGCTGGTTTAAATGCTAAAATTCAATGAATTCTTCTTTATTGGTATTCTTCTACAAGACAATTGACAGAATTGATACAGCATCAGATAAAATGCCTTGTGGTATTTGCTCTAACGCTCTGGGTTCAGATCCTGGTGATATCAAATTTTGCTTTTCATTCTTTCAAGGTTTATGAAAAATTATCAATCTAGGGCAGTGGATAGGAGGAACTGTACAAAAAAATTAGGTTTGACACCCTGCAGCATCTGTTCTGGCACTTTGTGTTCTAACAGCTATGCTTGCAATGACACAAGTGCCAATCTATATCAAACCAAGTTGGCATCCTATCCTTTCGATAAATGTCAGTGGCATGGAAAGAAGAGACTTGGTTTTACTCGTCTTTCCTGTCTTCCCCATAAAACAAAAAATCTTGCCCAAGCCTGCATATAGGTGCAGGTGTGGCTGTGAGGCAAGAAGCTTGCTTCCCAACTACATGGTTTTGGGTTCAGTCCCACTGCGTGGCACCTTGGGCAAGTGTCTTCTACTATAGCCTCAGGCCAACCAAAGCCTTGTGAGAGGATTTGGTAGATGGAAACTGAAAGAAGCCTGTCGTATATATATATATATATATATATATATATATATAAATATGCAGAAGATGCATAGCAGTAGTTCCCAACCCTATTATTTAAATGAGCTTTCTCATGGACCCTTTTATATATATATATATATATATATATATATATATATATATATATATATGAAATTTTGAACTTAGTTCATGGACCCCCAGCACTGCCTTTGCAGACCACCAGGGGTCTGTGGATTCCAGGCTGGAAACCACTGATGTATAGTTAACATTGATCAATGGAGGCCCTATTTCTCCTACCCTGGAGCAATAAACAGCAAAGCAAATCTTAGTAACATTTAAATCCAGATCAAAGAAACACTGCACTAGATATGCTAAAGCACCTAGACATGAAAATATTCTAGTTCACATAAAAAACTCCACCTCCATTTCTATACCCTTCCTCACTCTCTCATCATTATGGCAAATAAAACCTTTCACAACTTCCTTTTCGACTTGAATTTAAGTAATGTTTGTATTTGTAAATCAACCTGATTATGAATTAACTAAGAACAGAACAATATTGAACAAATGTCTATATGAATTATTACAATAAAATAACTCATTTATATTTCAGTATTTAACACAGATAAAATGTGAAATGTGAATAGAAAGTTACACAAAAATTATTTTAAATATTCTGACATCCTGAAATGATTTGCTGATATTTTGATTATCAAATAAATTCTTAATGACATCATGCCATTTTCTATTATGATGGCATGCTGACAAAGAAGATGGACTTTGTGTGTAGCAGACAACAGAAGGAGTAGCAAGCAACAAGAACACCCATAAAACAAGTTTTATTTAACTGTTTGGAAAAGCTACCTAGAATTGTTAATAACATCTGTTACACCCAAGTAATTGTACTCATCAGGGAAACTGGGTACTGAGAAACATAGTAACCATAATAATAGAGGTAACAGATTTTATATTTGCATGTAGTTGGCAGTGAGTATATGCTACTGAGAATGCCAAATGACACAGAAATGCATCTAGAATTCTCACCAGGTGCTGCTGGAATGATTTTTGTCGGTCATAAATATGTTTTAAACATAGCATATCCATAAGAGATATCTCTGGACGCATACTGCAGTAAATTTGATTTTCACAATGTATTTACATTATGTACAATATATATATTTGCTGGACAAAATGCTTAGCAGTATTTTGCCTCTTACTACGTTCTGTGTTCAAATTCCACCGAGGTTGACTTTGCCTTTCATGCTTTTGGGGTTGATAAATTAAGTACCAGTGAAATTCTGGGGGTCAATGTAATCAACTAGTCCCCTCCCCCAAAACTTCAGGCCTTGTGCCAATAATAGAAAGGATTATGTACAATATATAAATGGTTATAGTATCTAGACTTAAGGCCTGGTAGCTGTTAGCATGCTTTCAATAACTGTTTTGGGCCTATCTACCTGTAACTCAGTGGAACAACAAGGATGTAACAGCTAGAGGAAGATATGGCTGCACCAGCAGTCATACAGGCTGCTATTTCTAATTTTAAGCAGAATAGATTGGAGCAACGTGAAATGAAGTGCTTTGCTCAAGGACACAACATGTGATTGAGTCAAGGCATCAAACCTTATCATTGCGGTTTAACACCTTAACTCCTGAAACATTAGCCTAGTGGTGAGAGTGCTGACCATGTGGTCTACAGATGCGTGCGCACACACACACACACAAACATGAATACTGAAGTTTTGCCAAGGGTGGCTTGTCAAACATTTTATTCAATAGGCCACCTTTGGTGAAACTTTGAAGTAGCATGATTAATGCCTTTTAAATATTTAACTCTACACTATATATATATATGTATGTATGTATGTATGTATGTATATACATATGTCCTGAGGACAGCTGATATTTTGAGTATTGAGGCGATGGTGCACAAGTGCTAGTTGTATTGGGCTGGACACCTTACTAGAATGAAGGATAGCAGGATCCCTAAGCAGATGCTATATGGGGAACTTGTGAATGGAAACCAAGGCAAAAAAACCCAGAAACCTGGCAGAAAGCAAGGCTGCGATTTAAGGACTGTGTCAAGTCCTCATTAAAGGCCTGTGATATGCAGGAGACTGATTAGGAGAACAATACCTGTCATCGCCACAGATGGAGGAAGTAGGTTAAGGAGGGGGTGGACAGCCTCTAAACAAACCAATGGTCACTTTACTGGGTAGAAATAGTAGCCTTGTATACCTCAAATCACATCCAACTATCTTATTAAATGGCAGGACATGTTGGATAATGTTGTGCCAGATATAGCACTATTTCTGAATGAAAGATGGGAGGAGGATCAGAATAGTGTGAAGGCCTTTGAGTGTAGGTCTTATTTGAAAAAAGACTGACCTGTGGTTAAATGCCACCACCATCACCACCAAAAATCCAAACCACCATCACCACCAGCACCACCACCACCACCACCACCACCATCAATACCACCACCACTGCTGCCGCCGCCGCCACTACTACCACCACCACCACTGCTGCCACTACTACCACCACCACTACCACGACTACTGTCACCATGACAACCATAATGACATCGACCACCACCACACCATGGTTACTGCTAGGACAACCACTACCACCACCACCACCACCACCACCACCACCACCACCACCACCACCACCACCACCACCACCACCATCATTACCAAAAACCCAAACTACTGCCACTACTACAGTGATGATGACTCCCATCAGTGGCAAACAGCAGCAGTACTGTCACCACCATCACCACAATGGTAGTGATGATGACAATGACAAAGGCCCCACCCCCCAGCACTAGCACCACCACCACCACTGCCACTACCTCCTCCTTCTCCAGACTATTACCACCACCACCACAATGGTAGTGATGATGACAATGACAAAGGCCCCACCCCCCAGCACTAGCACCACCACCACCACTGCCACTACCTCCTCCTTCTCCAGACTATTACCACCACCACCACCACCACCAACAACAACAACAGTTGTGGCCGCAGCAGCCATGATTTCTATGACAGCTGCTTCTGTTGGCAAAGAAAATACAAAAGTATTATTGTGAAGAATTCTAAATAAATGGAAGATGATGATTATTCCAGTCAATTTCAAACTTTGAATGGCAAAGCAGCAAAAATGTGGTTGTTGTATAAGGTCTCAGAACCTTTAAATATACATGTATGTATTCAAGTGTGTGTGTGTGTGTGTGTCTGTGTGTGTGCGTGTGTGTGTATGCGCATGTGTGTGTATGTGTGTGTGTGTATGTGTATGTGTGTGTATGTGTGTGTGAGTATGTGTGTGTATGTGTGTGTGTGTGTGTGCAAAAATACAAAAATATGATCATATGACTGGTTAATGAGTTTGACATTTAAGCCTATAAAACACTGGCATATATCTTGATTTTGATGGTATACACACACACACACATACGCACACACACTTATATATGTGTGTGCGTGTATGTTCAGATACAAGAACAATATTATTTCCACAAATTTCAAGTAACTGACACATATTTTCAATGGTTATTAAAAACTACTTAGCAAATAATTAATAAAAAGAAAATTATTTAAAAAAAAAACAACTTATAGTTCAGTATTGACAGTCCTTCGCTATGTGTTTGTGTACTTCCCCATCCCCTTCCCCTCCAAAAAAAAAACAACTAGTTGTTATAAGTAACATTCTAGGACAGTTTTGTGTAACCTTTTGCAGCTAAGTTCCACCTCTCAAAAGTGGGGTGTGTGTTTGTGTGTGCACACGCATGCGTGTTTGTGTGTGTGTGTGTGTGTGTATGTGTGTGTGTGTGTGAGTGTGTGTGTGTTACTGTGTCTTTGCTTTGACGTTGGATGGTAGTTGTAAACAAATGTCACCAACTGGCAAGTGCTGTCTTTTGCCTGGTTATAGGAAAATATTATTTTGCTTGGAAACAGATGAGGGTTGGTGACAGGAAGTGTATCCAGCCATAGAAAGTCTTCCCAAAATTTTGTCTGACTCACATGAACATAGAAATGTGGATATTAAAATGATGATGATGATGATGATGATGATATATATATATATATCTTTTACTTGTTTTAGTCATTAGACCGTGACCATGCAGGAGCACCGCTTTGAAGAATTTTTAGTTGAATGAATCGACCCCAGTGCTTATCTTTTTTTTTTTAAGTCTGGTATTTATTCTATCACCCTCTTTTGCTGAACTGCTAAGTTACAGGGATGTAAACACACCAATACCAAATTGTCATGTAGTGGTGGAGGACAAACACAGACACAGAGGCACACACACACACACACACACACACACACACACGCATTTATATGATTGACTTCTTTCAGTTTCTATCTACCAAATCTACTCACAAGGCTTTGGTCAGCCTGAGGCTATAGTAGAAGACACTTGCTCAAGGTGCCATTCAGTGGGACTGAACCCAGAACTATATGGCTGGAAAGCAAGCTTCTTATCACACAGCCAATATTTTTATCGTGGTCAAACCAGTCTCTTGGTTCTTTGGAGTTTTACCTGAGTTCGCAGGAACATCAGGGAAGTTATGATTTGTTTGATTACCTCGCAAACACACACACACACACACACACACTCACAAAGACTGCCTTACTAAAATAAAAATATTATTAATCTCTTTTTCTTCTGACAGCCACACGAAATGAAAGAAAAAAATTATTGATTTTACTTCTCAGGAACCAATGTTTTTTTTTTTTTGCAATATTTGAAAAGCATTGAAAAGCATTGAAATATACAGAAAAGTGGATAGCAGAATTAAGACAGAATGGACAAAATATCATGTGATATTTAACCCTTTTGATTCCAACCTGCCTGAAATGGTGACCGGTAATAAAGTCACAGGGAAAAAAGTCACAGTAATAAAGTTACAATTTTGGCTAGGAGAAAAAGTCATAATTAATTTATGGTGGCTGGTAATAAATTCACAGGAAAAAAAGCCACAATTAATTCATGGGATCCAGACAAAACCTTCCTAGGACAAAACCCCTGTGACTTTATTACCGTGACTTTTTTCCAGTGACTCTTTTACCTGGATTCCTAGCTTCTCCTATTTCTATGATACAAACTTTTGAAGTGATCTGAATTAAAACCTTCCATCAAAATTCCATGTTAATTTATGTTCCAAACACCAGCTTAATAATAACTTCAAATTTTGGCACAAGGCCAGCAAATTTGGGGGAGGAAGCTAGTCGATTACATTGACCCCCAAGGTTCGACTGGTACTTATTTTATCAATCCCAAAAGGATGAAAAGCCAAGTTAACCTTGGAAGAATTTGAACTTAGAATGTAAAGATGGACAAAATGTTGTTAAGTCCTTTGCCCAGCTTACTAATGAAAGAGGACGAGGAGGAGAAAAAGGACTGCATCATCCCTGTATTCATATATTCTGTATACTAAATATACTTTTCCTGTCATTTCCTTCCACTATTTTTTTCTTCACTCAAATCATAACCCGTCATTTTAATGTCCCCTTCATTCGATGCCCCCATGGCAAATACAAGAAACCACTGCTGCCACCCCCACCAACCCCACCATTGCTTCTGTTATTGTTACTTTTGCAAAACAGTTTCCTTTTTTTCTTCCTTAAATATCCAAGAAAAGAAAACTATGCAGAAAGCTAAAATTACGAAGGAAAATAAATAAAAGAATAACAAGAGAAATAGATCGAGAAAAGAATGAAAGAATAAAAGAATGAAAGATGAGAAGCAATAGCAGTAAATTCTGGTAAAAGAATTTACAGTAATACATTATTAGTTTTTGACCTAAGCTGTCAATAAACATTTAACTGATTTATACTTAGATACAAACTTAACTACTTATAGGATGCAGGCATGGCTAAGAACTGGTTAAGTAGTTTGCAATGTAAACATGCAGATATGTGTTTGATTCCAATGCATGACACTTCACCTTGGGCAAGTGTTTTCTGCCATAACCTCAAGCTGACTCAAGCTTTGCGAGGAGTGGTGAATGTGTTGATGGCAAATGTTTACAAGGAACAATTACAGTGCAGAGGACACATGTTAAGGTAATCAAAAACACAAATGCTTAATTGAAGTTAATAGTTGTTGTGTATTTTTGAATGACTAATGTGTGTTTCCCATATTTGTAATTGTTTTTAGTTTTAACACATGGTCTGAGAGCAAACCACTTTCCAGGCAAGTACATCTCTGAAATATATGGAAGCCTGACAGATAGAATGCAACTGTTCTTGGGTAGACGTTTTTCACCCTCCTCTGGTCATAAGGAGCTTTTAGCAAAATCTACACCATTGTAGGCATTCAAACATATTCTCTGGTGGAAAGATGACCCATGAATTAAGATTTCTTCCTCCACTTCCTTGACCAGAGACGGAAGCCCAGCAAACAAAGGTCATATGTATCACTCTTCTTTCTCTAATGAAATTTTTTTAAATTCTAGACTTCAATATTTCTTTCGATATAATTGACTAATTCACATAGACAAATATGTGAACATGCAGATATATATATATCTAAATATATTATACATGTCTTCCTGTATCTCTGTCTGTCAGTAATAATTTAGAATAAGGAGTAATAAACTGCCCCCCCCCGCCCCCAAGGTTTTCAGCTTAAATTTGACGATTTTTATGTCTCCTTTTTTCAGGAACAGCTTTATGTATTGGTGAACAGTCAACAGCATTGAAGAGCATAAGGATTAAATTTGTAGATGAGAAAAAGTTAGCTAACACAGTGGGGACTGGAAACCATCTGAACATTGGAAAAGAGTTATCAAAATTCTGACATCATGACCGCTGCTCAAAGCTCTGTGAATGCTGCAAAGGCTGCGAGATGTGACATGGACAGCTGCAACAGAGACTATGAAGCAGTGGAAAGCAGGAAGGGACACAGCAGGTGTTCTGGTTGTGTCTGCATGCTGGAATTCAACCAACGACTGATGAACAGGGCCTTAAGCCAACCTCAAACAGCTATGTGAAGCAGCTGAAAACTGTAGTGAAACCCTGTCTGGAAAGAGTTGGAAGACCATATGTACGGCAGTAGGATTCAGCTCTTTGCCATAACTCTGTAAAAAGTCAGAAGTGGTCGTCAGGGGACTTCTATGACTACACCATTTTCCGGCCTCCTAATTCCCCTGATTGTAATCCCATGGTTTATGATGTGGTGGGTATGGTTGAGAAAGACATCAACCATTCTGCCTTCAACACCAAAGCTGAGCTGGTGGCCAAGATGAAAGGGGTGTTTGTAGATCATCCCAAGGATACAGTGAAGAATGCATGTGCAAAGGTTCTGGAATTGGTGGAAGCTGGAAGTGACATCTTTGAGTAAATTGTTATCTCCCAGTCATAATCTAGTTGATATTTTTTGATTTAAAAAAAACAAAAAAACTTTCATTTTTGGATGGGATATTATGTTTTCTTTACCTTTTAGGCAGACTGTCATATTTAGCCTGAACACTCTGGATATGCATATACATACATACAGAAATGATTTGCATGTGTATGTGTGTGTGTGTGTGTGTGTCTGTATATATATATACATATATATATATAAACGTGTGTGTGCACATATATATATATATATATATATATAAAATCATATATGTATAAAAATGTCTGTGTATATGTATATATATATATATCATCATCATTATCATCATCATCATCATCGTTTAACATCCGCTTTCCATGCTAGCATGGGCTGGACGATTTGACTGAGGACTGGCTGCATCAAGCTCCAATCTGATCTGGCAGAGTTTCTACAGCTGGATGCCCTTCCTAACGCCAACCACTCCGAGAGTGTAGTGGGTGCTTTTACGTGCCATATATATATGTATATATATATATATAAATAATATTCATAAAAAATATGTGTATGTACATATAAAATAATAGATGTATAAAAAGAATGTGTGCGTGTGGATGTAAGTATACATATATGTGTACATACATATCAGACTTCAAAATAAAGAACTTCAAAAAGATATTGAGTTCATGTTTCTCTCACAAAAAAAAAAAGAACTAAAACAAAACAAAGGATAAACTGAGAAATTTTGAAAAAAAAAAAAAAAAAAAAATGATGAATTTGAAAAGGAAAGAGTTGGGTAGGCAGGTCCATGAAATCTTGAGAAGTGAAGGCAATTAGGAGCAGTATTAGGGAAACAATGATTAATTCAATTATCTTAATCAGAACTTTAAACTAATTGCATATGTTATTGATTAATCTGTAAGGGTTGTTATCTGAGTTGCTATTAACAACTGGTAACCAAGGTACTGAAGTAGGCAGATGTTTTACAAAGAACTCTTAACTAGCAATAGTGGGATCATGAAAGCTAGCAAATTAGAAAGCACGTTTTATAAATGAAATAGAGGTTATAGTGGCTGAAAGACAAGACACTGGTCCACTAATTCATAAGGATTGAGTTCAAATCCTTGACAGCAGCCACTTCTGTGTGATTCAATCCCACAAACTAGCTGCCTGGAATCAGTACGAAAATCTGGTAAGCTGTCTATGATAGACTAGCAGATCATCCAAGAGGATGAATTAGAAAAAATAAATGATGCCTTCTATCCAATGTTCTGCCAGTTCCGCCAAAGGCTTGCAAGAGAGTGAACTCTGCTAAAAGCACCAAAGAGCAGGCCCGGTGGTGGTCTTTGACAGGTTATTATAGTTTCCCCCAACCAAATTTCCCTGGAAAGACATTGGGGACGCTAGGCTATGGTAAGAAAACACTTAGAGCGGAATTGAACCCCAGACCACATAGTTACAAATCAAAACAATAAGGATCAAGTCAAGGAGACACCAACCAACCAACCAACCAACCAACCGACCGACCGACCAACCAAATACACACACAAATTTGTTGGCACTCCATCGCTTACGACGTCGAGGGTTCCAGTTGATCCGATCAACGGAACAGCCTGCTCGTGAAATTAACGTGAAAGTGGCTGAACACTCCACAGACACGTGTACCCTTAACGTACTTCTCAGGGATATTCAGCATGACACAGTGTCACAAAGCTGACCCTTTGAATTACAGGCACAACAGAAACAGGAAGTAAGAGTGAGAGAAAGTTGTGGCGAAAGAGTACAGCAGGGTTCACCACCATCCCCTGCCGAAGCCTCACAACGCCCGGTCTGGGAATCAAAACCGTGATCCTATGACCACGAGTCCGCTGCCCTAACCACTGGGCCATTGCGCCTCCACACACAAAAATATACACACACAAATATATACACACTCACATATATATATACACACACACACACACACACACACACATATATATATATATATATATATATATATATATATGATGGGCTTTCAGTTTCCATCTACCAAATCAACTTACAAGGCTACAGTAGAAGACACTTGCCCAAGGTGCCTTGCAGTGGGACTGAACCCAGAACCATGTGGTTGGGAAGCAAGCTTCTTACCACACAGCCGCAACATTCTTAAAGCAAGAAGATTTCTATCACAGAATCATAGGTGGTCTTAGGCAGGTTGGATCAAAAGGATTAATCCTATATTGAATTTGAAGCTAAATCCTAGATTTATGATAATATCATTATGATTTTAATGCAACGCAAAAGAAGAAACAAATGAAAAGATTAGTGGGAGGTGAAGGGAATTGGAGGGAGAGTGAGGAAGGGAAAGGCAATCTTTAGAATCAAGGAATTCACAGAATGTCGTGAAAGGAGGAGGAGAGAGAGAGATAGAGAGGGTAGGAGAAAGAAAGAGAGAGAGGGTGGGAGAAGAAAGAGAGAGACGGAGAGAAGGAAAGAGAGGGTGGGAGAAAAAAAGAGAGAAGAGGAGAGGGTGGGAGAAAGAAGGAGAGAAGCAGAGGGAGAGAGAGAGTGGGAGAAAGAATGAGAGAAGAGGAGAGAGACGGAGAGGAGGAAAGAGAGGGTGGGAGAAAGAAAGAGACAGATAGAGAGAGAGGGGAGAGAGAGAGAGAGAGTGGGAGAAAGAGAGAGAGAGAGAGTGGGAGAAAGAAAGAGAGAGGGTGGGAGAAAAAGAGAGAGAAGAGCAGAGAGACTGAGAGGAGGAAAGAGAGGGTTGGAGAAAAAAAGAGAGAAAAGGAGAGAGAGTGGGAGAAAGAAGGATAGAACCAGAGGGAAAGAGAGGGTAGGAGAAAGAAAGAGACAGATAGATAGAGAGAGAGAGAGAGAGAGAGAGAGAGAGAGAGAGAGAGAGATTTAAACTGCGAACTGGTCTAAAAGAGTGTGCAACCGGCACTTTTGAGGATCGAGGGAACAAGTAGCTACTTCAGAACCAGCCCCAGGAATGGTTTTAAAATAAAGTTGTGAAAAGGCAGTTTAAACACTCTTATCCTATTTGGCACTACTCTTGAGTTCTTCCTGCATACAATCCCCACAAGCATCGTTTTCATTTTGGTTTTTAATTATATTAGATTATATTTAAAAAAAAATTTTTATAGTTAAATTTGAAGAACTAGCCAAAAGAAGGCCTGCTTGGTATTTATCAAACGGGGACTAGGATATTAAAAATGATGATCCAGAATAGCTAAGACATCAACTTAATAACCTGCACTAACAAATTTTTTCTTCACTTTCGTTTTTGTGATATATTTTTGTATTTATTTCCACATAGTCATTTGATATTTATAAAATAAAGAAAGAATATGAATGGACGAATGAAAGAATATATAAATAAAATATAAAACAACATTACTGGAAGCTAACAAAAAACAAAAAAAAAAACAACCTAAAAAAAACAGTGATCTAAATAAAGGTTTTAACTTTGGAAACAATTTTTGTTGAGCAGCTTAATGTGCCGTGACATATGATGGAAGATTTATCTCGACATATGATGAAAGATTTATACTTAAACACGTCAGATTTCCTCATCAACAAGTGCTTGTGCTATTTTTAAAGGGAATAGAGAAGAGGAAGAAAGGACAAAATAAATTAGAGAAGTTGGCCACGGTGGTGGTGGTATTGGTGATGATGATGATGATGATGATGATGATGATGGTGATGCTGATGCTGATGACATTGGAGGTGGGGGCGGGTGCAGGAGTGAATGCATTTGTTTATAAATGGCTGTGGTATATAAATAGTGATGAACAATCATTTCGGTCGAACAAAATGCATGCATCTGTGGTGCATATTATAAAAGATGAAAAGAAAAAAAAAAACAAAAAAAAAAACATAAATAAAAAATAACTAAAAAAAAGAAGAAAAGCACTCATCTAAAAATTGAGGGTAGGTTATCTGGTTTGTGGGTGGGAGAAAAGAAAATGGAGGGAGAAATAATAAAAAAAAAACCCCCTAGAAGATAAATAATATGTATCAAACCAATATATATATATATATATATATATATATATATATATACACACATACATAGAAAAAAATAGGCAAATTGAATAAACTGAATACAATAGAAAGAGAAAATAACAATAACAACAACAAAAATGAAAGCATTTTTTTTGTGTCCCCCCCCCCCCTCATGATAAAAGAATAATGAAGAAGGTATTAATGGTCAGGACCTCAATGTAAACAATTGCTAGTGAAAGAAATTACATAAAAGAAGATTGTTTAAAAAATGGATGACAGAAAGAATATAAGAGTGAATTCTTGTTGCAGTTATACAGTTGCTTCTCTCTCTCTCTCTCTCTCTCTCTTTCTCTTTCTCTTCTCTCCTGATATGTGGACTGGCAGCATAAAAGGCTGCTTTCTTTTTTTTTTTTCAATTAACAATGAATGTGCATATACATATACATGAAATGTCTTGAATTTCATTAGCGATTTATGATCTGCAAAAAGGTGGACGGATGCTACATGTACATGTTCGTGCTATTGTGGTGTGTGTATGTATGTGTATGAAGATTAATGTCTGATTTTTTTTTTTTGGCTCATCAACAGCCTGATCTATCATATATATATATATAATGTGTATATATATATATATATATATATATATATATATATATATATGCATTATATCGAACAGTGAAAATGAGTGCTCAACACACACTGGTGGATAAATATTCTTTATTTGTGTGTTAACCGAGCTACCATTGGTTTCATGTTAAGAGAGATATCTCTTAACAATTATCGCTCCTGTAATATGGGACAATGATGTTTGTTTCCATCTTGTTTTTTTTTGTTTTTTTATCCAAGATTGAGATGAACACCAAAGTCCCATGTGACAGACTTGATAATTGTTAAGAAGTATTGCTCTTAACATTAAACCAATGATAGCGTGGTTAACCCATAAATAAAATACAAAGTATGTGTATATAGAAAACAAAGAGATGACAGCAGGATAGAACTTTCCCTATCCATCAACGTAAACTTTCTCACTCATAACACTCATATGTTCTGAAAATGTAAGTTTTCCCAAATAAAGTGCACTTCATATTCAAGGCTCTGATGAAGAATTAGGGACCTTCTGTGTTTATCACCCTTCCGGTTGTACACTCAGTATATGTTATGTCGTTTGTTTATTTACCATATATTTTTTCATTTATATATGTATATATATATATATATATATATATATATATATATATATATATATATATATATATATATATATATAAAGGTGCAGATGTGGCTGTGCGGTAAGAAGCTTGCTTCCCAACGACATGATTCCAGGGATTCAGTCCCACTGCATGGGACCTTGGGCAAGTGTCTTCTACTATAGCTTTGGACCGACCAAAGCTTTGTGAGTGGGTTTCGTAGACGGAAACTGAAAGAAGCCTGTCATATATATATATATATATATAGGTGTAGGAGTGGCTGTGTGGTAAGTAGCTTGCTTACCAACCACATGGTCCCAGGTTCAGTCCCACTGCGTGGCATCTTGGGCAAGTGTCTTCTACTATAGCCTCGGGCCGACCAAAGCCTTGTGAGTGGATTTGGTAGACGGAAATTGAAAGAAGCCCGTCGTATATATGTATGTGTTTGTGTGTCTGTGTTTGTCCCCCCAACACCTCTTGACAACTGATGCTGGTGTGTTTATGTCCCCGTAGCTTAGCGGTTCGGCAAAAGAGACCGATAGAATAAGTACTAGGCTTCTAAAGAATAAATCCTGGGGTCGATTTGCTTGACTAAACGCGGTGCTCTAGCATGGCCGCAGTCAAATGACTGAAACAAGTAAAATAATATATATATATATATATATATATATGCATGTGTGTGTGTATTTACACATACATACAGACATATAAGCACACATACATGCATACATACATACATACAAGTATACATACATACATACATACATATATATATATATATATATATATATATATATATATACATGTATGTATAGATAGAGACACATGCAGACACACACACAACACACACAAAGGGAACTGATGTTTTCTAACAAACGCTGATAAGCATTAGGGAACTGATAGCTTATTTTGATTTCAACTGAAAATTTTCATACATATGCACATATTTACACATACAGATGTCAAAGTGGACACACACTTGCATATAGGTATACATTAAGTCAGGCGCAGGAGGTTAAAATCAGGGATAAAAACTGAGATTTCCTGCCTAATTCTTCCTAGAGCTCTTGAGGACAAAATAAAAGAGAAATTATTTCAGCTCCCGTTTTTGTTTTATAGATTTTTCTTTGTTCCCTGTATAAAATAAAGATATGTGCATGTATGTTTGTTATTTACACACAAACACATGCACACGTACATGAATACATACACACACGCATATACAATCGTATGTGCATACGTACTTAAATGCATATATAGCTATAGAAGTGTGTACATGTATAATTACATACATTCAAAACAAATAACTAATGTAAACATAAAATGAAGAAGTCTAATGGTTATGTAAAACACACACACACACACACACAACAGAGCCATACAAAAATAGAAACACAAACACAGACATGCAACACAGACATACACACACATACATACATACATACATACACAACAAATGTAATTAGTCCTACATTTAAACAGTTTTAAGTGCAAGTACACACACACACACACACGCACACACATACACATACACACATACATGTACATTTGGAAACACACAAATTTGGAGGCCAAGGCTGTGTGGTTAACACATTCACTTTGCAAACGTGTGGTTTGGTGTTCAATCCCAATGAGTGGTATCTTGGGCAAGTGTCTTTTGCGATAGCTTCACGTTAACTAATACCTTGTGAGTGAATTTGGTAGATGGAAACTGTGTGGAAGCCTGTCATATGTGTGTGTGTATGCAGGAGTGCGAATGTGTATATATATGTCTTTGTGTTGGGTCCGTCCCTTCGTTCTGTGTTTATTTGTCTCTGTCCACACATGGAAGTGTGTGTGTGTGTGTGTGTGTGCTGTGTCAAGGTGCGACTGTCGCAGTAAATAAAAACGGTTTTCAAAGATAGAGCAGACACACACACACACACACTGAAAGAGAGACATTTACACATTTTCTAATACATGCAGCTGTGTCATGCCGTATTGTGGTGTGTTTATAGTTGTAAACAAAAACACACACACACACAGAACCTCATATATATATATATATATATATATATATATATATATATATATATATATATATATATATATCTTCGAAACGTCTAGATAGAATAGAGACAGCTGATGAAGGGATATTCCAAGTGGCTTTCCGTTTTCCTATATGTTCGTTCCGTTGTCTGTAGTTTATTGTTCTAACGTCCTGTACCCTGATATGCATGTATATACACATGTAGATGTAAGTATGTACATATATGTGTGTATACATGTATATATATTCTTTGTATTATTATATATATATATATATATATATATATATAGAACATTTTGCAAGTTTTATATACACAGTTCATTACACCTGGAGACGTACTTACGAGTGTATATATAAGTGCGTCGGGTCGTGCGCAATTGAAGCTATGCAAACACAAAATACAGATACACGCAAAAAACTAGACACGCGAAGACATCGTTTCTGTGTACACATTGTTGAACATATGTAGCCATATATCTGTGTGTATATATGTATATCGTCGTGGTTTGCAGACGTAAACAAAATATATTTGTACAAGCTTAGTTATGTTTCTTTATCGTTTTTTTTCTTCTCTCTCTCTCCTTCTTGCTAGAGGGAACCAGAGCTGTTTGCCAATTCTCAAAAGAAAATTAAGTAGCAGAAAGAGGAAATATCTATTCGTTCCGACAACCCCTTCTCCATCACTACCTGGCGGTCCCAGGCTCTCCCCACTCTAGGCCCTGATCGCTCCTTCCCCTCCCTCACTCAATCACCCAATCAATAATAACAGCAATTATGTGGTTAATACTTTTAATACTAATCAATCAAACCAGCTTAAATGAAGGCTACTATGAAAGCTGTGTTGGGCCTTTTGCTACAACCACTACTGCTTCCCTCGTACCACATTACTTAGCATCTTCTATCTCCAGTTTGAAGGTTTGGACGACCGTTAGTGTCACATCAGATCGATATGCGCGATTACACTTGACAACTGGGAGCTAAGCCTTGGTAAGCGACTGACAGGCTGAGGCTGGAGACGTCTGCTTCTGAAAACGATGGCAGCTGAGAGAACAAGGTAGAAAAAGAGATAGAAAAAGACAGAGAGAGAGAGAGAGAGACCATAAGAGAAATGATAAGTATTCTATCTCTTTACTTTAATTGAGTACAATTTTTAATATATTTGCCAGCATTTTTCTTCTCTATATTTGTTCATGAAAAAAAAAAAAAAATCAAAAAATCGAAAGAACACAATGTATACAATACATGTGCTGGTATGCACATGTATTGTATAGTTATGTGAATGCCTTGAAATACTATTATTATTATTATTATTATTATTATTATTATTATTATTATTATTCGCCGAGGTCGACTTTGCCTTTCAACCTTTTGGAGTTGATAAATTAAGTACCAGTGAAACGCTGAGGTCGGTGACATCGACTAGTCCCCTTCCCCCAAATTTTAGGCCTTGTGCTTTTAGTAAAAAGGATTATTATTATCATCATCATCATCAAGCTGGCAGAATCGTTAGCATGCTGGATGGTATTTTACCTGTTGCTCTGTTCTGAGTTCAAATTCTGCTGAGGTCGACTTTGCCTTTCATCCTTTTGGGGTCGATAAAATAAGTACCAGTTGAACACTGGGGTCGATGTAATCGACTCATCCCCTCCCCCAAAATTGCTGCCCTTGTGGCACAATTTGAAACCAATTATTATTATTATTATTATTATTATTATTATTATTATTATTATATATAAGCACAGGTATAGTTGTATGAGTAATAAATTTATTTTCCAAAAATGAGATTTTGAGTTCAGTTTCACTGCCTGGTACCCTGGGCAATTGTTTTCTCTACAGCTCCAGACAGACAAAAGCCTTGTGAGTGGATCTGGCAGATAGAAACTGAAAGAAGCCCATGTGTGTGTGTGTATGTGTGTTTGCAAGAGTTGTAAATGAGAGTCACTATTATATGAGCGGTGTCATTCATTTCCAATGTTCTATGAAAGCCCATCCGGTGATGGGGAAATATTATCTTGCTGGGAACAAGTGAGGGTTAGTTACCAACAAGAAGTGTATCCAGTAAAAAAACTGCTTCAATAAATTTCATCTAACCCATGCAAGCATGGACAAGTGGTCATTAAAATGATGATGACAACAACAACAACAATGATGATGACAATGATGAAATTCCTTCAAATGCTCAGAAGGCTCCCTAGAAGTAGTTTATAACTTTTGTCACTTTGTTGGCTTAATTAGCAGTGAAGGTGTGTGTTCCTAAAACATAATAACTAGACTAAGAATGAGATGGGGTAAAGTTCAGGGATCTATTTACTCTGCTGGTAATAAAGGATTTCTCTCTTAATGTAAAAGGGAGATTGTATGATGCTTGCGCACTAAATGTAAAGCTGTATGGTAACCAGAGGTGGGCCTTGAATATGGAAAATCTCCAATGGCTAAAAGAAAAAAAATTTACTAAATATGTCTCACTGGATGTGTGATGTCAGTGAGCCTGAATGGTGAAGCACGAATGAGCTGATGGAACAGCTGGATATAAGAGAAATCAATGGTAGCATGCAAGAGAGAAGACTGTGCTGGAGTGGTTGTGTGATGCATATGTTGTATACAGTTGCTTAAAGAAATGCCAAGTACTTGAAGTGACCAGAAGTTAGAGAAAGGGGTTAAATGGGGAAGGCATGGGGAAGAAGACTGACCTTAAGAAGCTGGGACTTATGAAAGAGACAATAAAGAACTGTGAAAGTGGTAACATGCAGTGCTGGAGAAGACCTGTGCACATGTAGGAAATCAGTCATGAAAATAATGGTGGTGAGGAATGTTGGGATGTATAATACATCTATATTTGGGTTTCTCTTCCAATATGTTCCTGCTATATGTCATCATCAACTGCACTCCCTATTTGGTGTTTCCCTCTTGTCTATCAGTCACCCACTCTCCTATTCCCTGTATCATGCAACCTGTGTAATGAAGAACAGCACCCCACCTCCTTTTATCACTCTACCTCTCTTTCATGATGACTCTTGTATAAAAAAAAAAGATGGCATTACCTCTGTCTGCTTTCAATATGCCCTACCACTACCCTTCTTTACTGCTAGTTATCACACTTTCTATTGACATACCCTACTCTCTCTCACCACCTCTATTACTATTCATCTTTTCCTTTACCATCACTCATCTTTACTGCTATCCTTCAAAATTCCCTCTCTCACAGAACTCTTGCTTTCATCACGTGTATCACTCTCTCACTTTTATTACATCCATCTCCCTTCTATCATTCCCTTCCCCATTACACTACTCAAGTTGTTTTTTCTATTCAATCTCCTTACCAATAACTAACATCTAGCTGTCTATCACTGTCTCTTTTCCATGACTTCCTCTGCTCATAGTCTCTTTTCTCTCACTCTCTTATTAAGATATTTTCTTTCCACTTTCTCAGTCATGTTTGCATTGAGTAAATAGAGACAACAGAGCGAGGATCCTTTATTTTTGCAGAAGACAAAGCAACATCACCAGTGCTGGCATCACAATAAAATGCATCCATTACACTATGTAAAGTGGTTGAAGAATGAATGTAAACAACATATGGAGAGGAGCCTATAGTTTTGTCAAGGGCAAAGTAATCTCTCCTGTGCTCGTGCCATGATAAAATGCTTCAAGCACTCAACTCTTTCAAGTGATCAAAGTAAAATAAACAAACAAACAGAAAACAAGAAGAAACCACTGCTGTATCTTTCTCAAAGAAAAAAAAAATTTCATGAATATAAGGGTAGGCATAGGTGTCTGGTAAGA
>NC_142934.1:15341957-15436957 GCF_046866305.1 Octopus bimaculoides | reverse complement strand
TAATATATAATATCAAAGAATTAATAGTCCTTGGTCGCACGTTAATAAACCCTTTTTGAAACCTTTGCGGTTTCGTTAAACCCCACTAACCTATTTACACATGTAGAGCCTTTTCTTTAGGCTCAGTATAATTGATATCCAAAGCAGGTACCATGAACTGTCACCTCACAGTAGCTAGGTTAAACCCAATGTGCTGCTAGGCTAACTTCCAATAATGCAGATCAGGAATCTCTCAGTATTCGCAGGAGATTTGTAACAAACGACGCTATTCTTCACCAATTCTTCATCAATAGCTGCAAATACGATACGTGCTAACGTGTGTAGTGAATCCAAGCATGCAAACTGAATTATGTCCCTTGCACGACTTGAAACACCAAGACACACGCTTACCTTGAATCAAACTAAGAAGGAGCAGCCTGAAAGTTGTCATTTAACCCGTTAGAAATAGTAGCCAAATCTTCCGCATATCACATCCCGTCATCTTAAGAAAAGGGTTAAACATATGTGCGCTCAATCAGAACTGAACAAGGGGGTGGAAGCTACACAATAACTACAATAACAACAGCATTGAAGCATATAAATACCATATTTATTCACATACAATTTCCACCTTATAACTGCGCGCGCGCGATTGTAATAGACTTAATCCATCGTCCGGCTTAACACTACTACTTGGGACTGTCTTTAACAGGGTCCAGTTTGCTGCAAGCATTCGGGATAGGTCTATGGTTTAGACTCCCATCTTCCCCTTCTCCCCCCCCCCCATCTCTCTCTGTTAAATATTCTTTTCTACTCAAGACCCGAAATTATTTGGGGAGGGCGCCAGTCGATTAGATCGATTCCAGTACGTAACTGGTACTTAATTTATCGATGAAAGGTAACGTCAACTCTCGGTGGAATTTGAACTCAGAACGTAAAAACAGACGAAATACCGCTAAGCATTAAGCCCGGCGTGCTAACGTTTCTCATTTCTTTACTGCCCACAAGAGGCTACAGACAGAGGGGACAGACAAACGGATTAAGTCGATTATATCGATCCCAGTGCGTAACTGGTACTTATTTAATCGACCCCGAAAGGATGAAAGGCAAAGTCGACCTCGGCGGAATTTGAACTTAGAACGTAGCGGCAGACGAAATACCGCTAAGCATTTCGCCCGGCGTGTTAGCGTTTCTGCCAGCTCGCCGTCTTCATTCTGTTACGTATTAATAACAATATATATATATATATATGTATATATACTCATATTTTGAGTCCTGTTTTTCCTGTTTGCATCACCATCCATCCATGCATGCATGCATGGATGGATGTAATCAAAATACCGATCCAACCAACTCTACAAGGTTATATTTCACGGAATGTCAACTGCCACTAACTCAATCATACACTAACTTTCAGCAATAAAACTTAAATAAAACTGAAAAAAAAAGACAGTAATAAATAAACAAAAATAAGGCGGTGCTCCAGTAGAGCCATGTTCCATCGACTGAACCACTAAAAGAATAAAGAACATGTTTGTATGTGTGTGCGCGTGTGTGCGTATGTATGCACACATAAATACACGCAATTCACACGTAACCATTGGACATCCACTGGGTCCAAGGGAAGCAATCATGAATGAACAAACGAGTGCGATCATGTGGAACACTGTAATCATAGATTAACGAACGTGAAACTTGATAGCGACGTTGTTACATAATAATATCAAGTCAGCCCAGATCGTGTAGATGCAAATATCGACCAGGTGTGACTATCTCGACTTTTGGTGGGTGGGGGACTTCTAGGAGTGCAATTTGTGTGTGTGTGTGTGTATGTATATTTTTCTTTTAAAGAGAGTTGGGTATGATTTGAGGGACATTTGACTGCTATATCTACTAGATCGAGCTCCTAACTTGGCTCAGTTATGTTAAATTACGACAGACTTCGTTGTTACTTCGATATTCTAATACATTCGATCTACATTTTTAAATTCTCACATTGTAATACATTCAAATCTATATAACAGTTAACAACCCCCCCCCCCCCTCTCTTCATGCACCATATCTACAGATGTTGGCAACAGTGGACATCAATGCCAAATTCTGAAGACTACTGATTTTTCATGGGAAAGATACAGCTGTAGTTTCCTGTTGCTTTTTGCCAGTTTATTTACAATTTACACTGATATTCTTCTGCTCACCTGAGTTTACCTTTGAGGCACAAAACCACTTTAGTTCTTAGCCAAAAAGACTGGCTCCCAAGACATCAAGGTATGTCCTGTACACTGTTGGGCCAATGTGGCTCACCTTTGAATCTTCTGTGGTTTGATTCATTACTGGAGCCTTGACAGGTAGCAAAATCCTGGGCCAGTGCAGGCATAGGAGCTCTGGTGACTAATGGGTAACTATATGCTCCCCAGGGCTTATGAATTCCCAAGCAGGGCCCTTGCCACTAAATGCAATTTAATGTGTTGCCCAGGACTTGGTGGTCAATTGAGATGATTATTCCAGGTTTCATTCCATATCACAACACTGGGGGAAGAAATATCTTCTATAGTTCTGAGTGAATCAAAGCCTTGAGAGTGAAATTTGGTAGCCATGTTAACATAGATCAGATGGTGTTTATTGAAGGAGATTCTCTAAAACCAGATGCCTTTCCTATGGCCAACGCTTACATTGCAAGGTTACAAGGTAATGGTTATCTCCATGGCCAGACATTTTCACAGAGTATTGGAAATATATGACATTCATTTACAATAATTACATAAAATCAAGACAAAGATGGATGGATACATGAATATACGCATACATAAATACATAAATACCTTCATACATAAATACATACATACATGTAGGCATACATACATTCATTCATACAAACACATACATACTTACATATATACATGGACACATTTGGGTGCATGCATTAGTAGTTCAAGCAGCACACCAACTCAGCCAAATATTTACAAACACCAGGAATTCTCTAAAGTCTTGTCGCTTTGTTAGCCATCTCTTCAAGCGCTCTCTTTAAGAACTTAAATTAAACTCAAAGAAAAACATACATGCATGCACCCATATTGATCTCTGTAACATAATGCAATAAAGTATTTCCCTGATGATCCATTGAGTTTAAGCATTCAATTGTACTTGGAACATCCACTGCTGTGGCGACAAATTACCAGAATGGTGAAACATATGTAGGGGAAAATGATATAAACTATATCTTGTGTTTCTCATACTTTTTCATGTGTATGTATGTGTGTGTTATTTCTTTACTACCCACAAGGGGCTACACACAGAGGAGACAAACAAGAACAGACTAACGGATTAAGTCAATTATATCAATCCCAGTGCGTAACTGGTACTTATTTAATCGACCCCAAAAGGATGAAAGGCAAAGTCGACCTCGGCGGAATTTGAACTTAGAACGTAACGGCAGATGAAATACGCTAAGCATTTCGCCCAGTGTGCTAACGTTTCTGCCAGCTCGACGCATATGTGTGAGTGTGTGTTGGTGTGTGTTAGTGTTTTCTTGACTTCTTTGTTGTAAATGAGCATCACTGTCATACAAGCAGTGTCGTTCATTTCCAGTTTTTTGTGGAAACATGTCCAGCCATAGGGACATTAACTGACTTGGAAATAGGTGAGAGTTGGTAAAAGGATGGGTATCTGGCTGTAGAAAACCTGCCTCAATAAATTTGATCTGACCCATGCAAGCATGAAAAAGTGAACATCAAAAGACTGATGACTGATGATGTATCTAAGACCATGTCAACCCTGCAGTTCTTTTCTAAAAATGTTGTTCATTTGAGAGAAATTTGGCTATTATTTCCAACAGATCAAACGACCATGTTAAGGCTCACTCTTGTTTTCTTTATTTTTTCTTTCTTTTTAGTTTAATGTTGGGGACCAAGAACCAGATAATTGCTATGTTACAGATATTGCAAAGGTGGAGAAACAGAGATATCACATTGTTTGATGGTTTCCAAGGTGTATAATCCACTGCCAAGTTAAATATTTGTTCACTGATATGAGGAAACATGGCTGTGTGGTAAGAAGTTTGCTTCTCAACCACATGGCTCTGGTTTCAATCCAACTGTGTGGCACCTTGAGCAAGTGTCTTCTACTATAGGCTTGGGCTGACCAAAGCCTTGTGAGTGGATTTGGTAGACAAGAACTGAAAGAAGCCTTTCACACACACACACATCTATGTGTGTGCATCTTTGTGGCTGTGTTTGTCCCCCCTCACCACTTGACAACCAGTGTTGGTGTGTTTACATTCCCGTAACATAACGGTTCAGCAAAAGAGACTGATAGAGTAAGTACCAGGCTTTACACAAAAATAATAAGTACCGGAGTTAATTTAGTTGACTAAAATTCTTCAAGGCAGTGCCCCAGCATGGCTGCAGTCTAATGACTGAAACAAGTAAAAGATAAAAAAGAAAGTACCAGTAATTAGTGGAGAAGTGTCAAAACAGAGGCTAGAAAATATATTATGTGCCTATAGAGGCTTTGCTAGATGAACCAAAACATGTAAAACATCTCTGAGGAAATTAAAATTTATCTGATACAGAGAATATCCAGCAAAGCCTCTATTGGCACATAATATATTTTCTAGCCCTCCACTAATTACTGGTACTTTTTTTTTTTAATCTTTTACTTGTTTCAGTCATTAGATTTAAAACACTGGATGATGATAAGTGCCAAGCTTTAAATGTGGAGGGAACCTTTGGAAAGGGTAAACACAGGAAGACGAAGGAGGAAAATGGTGAGAAAGGATCTTTGGATGCTGGGCTTCAATGAAGAAATGACAAGGGACTGGGAGTTGTAGAAATTTGCTGTATTTGAGATGTGCCTGGCTTAGTAGACTCATTGTCATCCATACATACAGGTCTTTACAGGTGCTGGTGTCACATAACATGCACTTGTACTGGTGCTGTGTAAGCACACCTGGGCCAGTGGAATGTAGTAAAGTACCCAGTGCACTCTGTAAAGTGGTTGGCATTAGGAAGGACATCCAGCCATAGACACCATGCTACAACAAAGCATGGTTTGTTGTATAAGGCGGTGAGCTGGTAGAAACGTTAATACACCGGGCGAAATACTTAGCGGTATTTCGTCTGCTGTTACGTTCTAAGTTCAAATCCCGCCGAGGTTGACTTTGCCTTTCATCCTTTCGGAGTCGATAAATTAAGTACCAGTTACGCACTGGAGTCGATGTAATCGACTTAATCCCTTTGTCTGTCCTTGTTTGTCCCCTCTATGTTTAGCCCCTTGTGGGCAATAAAGAAATAAGAAACCATGCTACAACAAACTGTTGTAGTCTGGACAGTTCCCCAGCTGGCCAGCTCCTGTCAAAATGCCCAACCCATGCCAGCCTGGAAAACGGATGTTAAACGATGATGATGATGATATTTACATTAGAACCTTTTATCAAGTTCCAAACACCAGCTTAATTTGGGGTGAAGGGAAATTTTCCAATGCCATTCATTATAGAGAAGTTAGTTATTTTACTAAAGTCTTTAAAAAAATTGTTAATTTTTTTTTTTAAATTAACAAAAACAAATAGACATGTGTAATTTCATTAGAAAAAATGTTTTTTTAATTTTTAAATGAATACAGAAATAAAAATAAAAATTAAAATTAATAACCCCCCCCCCCAAAAAAAAACACAATCCCAGCTTTTGTGCCAGAGACTAGACTGACATCAGTATCTGTTTTGGCAACAGCTGTAAGTGTCTTTGGCAAATGTTTGATGAATTTACTTCTCTCAAAACTTGAGGGATGGAAGCAAATAGAAAAGTGATTGAAAGACACCGTTTGAAATATTAACCACAAAAACAAAACAAGAAATGTTTTTGGCAGCTATTATGGGATGTAGTGATAACATACTTATGATCATCACTTAAGCACTTATAGACAAAATATATAATTTTCATTGTTAGGTCAATATCTTAACATAACATATGGCATCAAAATAGACTGGATATCTACCTTAGCCAAGTTCTCAAGATAGGAATTAAAGGTTTACAGAAATGAATAAATAAGGTAATGCCTGTGGTAGTGGCAGTTTAAAGGTTTACAGGTAATGGTATTGGTGAAGTTTTAAAGGCTTACAGGAATAGAGGTGGTGGAGTTTAAAGGTTTACAGGAATAAATGTGATGGTGGTGGAGTTTAAAGGTTTACAGGAATAAATGTGGTGATTGGGTGGTAATGGTGGCGAAGTTTAAAGATTTAGAGGAATAAATAAGGTGGTTGTGGTGGTGGCAGTTTCAGTCTGAATATTCTACAAGTTTTATGTCCAAACCAGCAAAGTCTGGCCTCTCACACCTACCCAACAATATCATTCTAGAAATAAACAAATCACATCACTGAAAATTTGACTCTACTTGATAATACTTGATTAATTCAAAGCAATGCTAAAGGGTTATAGAGCTAACACCTAGAAAAGAGTGGAATTAAAGCATTACCCAGGCATTTGTAAATCATACAAAAAATTAGGTTGTTATTATTGTTTGGAGCCAGATTAGCTCTGATCTAGAAAAGTAGATCTATTTCAGCTGTGACCATTCCATTCCTTTTTTTCTTTTTCTTTCTCTTTTCAGACACAAGTGTGTTTTATTTAACTGTATTATCCAATGTGTCTTTCCTAACTTTAATATTAGTGGGGTGTGACGTGAAGGAGATATGACGGCTATTCATAACAGGTTGTACAACTACTTAGAAGCTTCTTTGTTCAATTTTACACAAGGGATTTGTTGTTTGATAAACCACAGACAACCAAGATGTCCATTGATGAACCTTTTTTATACAAAGCCACCTGTGACCAACCTTGGGTCTATGATATAAACTTGCTGTTTTGCAGTGATCTAACTTAAAAAAATTTCCCTCAAGATTTCATATTTGTGTTCCAAACACCAGCTTAATAATGAAAAAAAAAACCATTTCATTAAATTCTTAATTATTTTCACTATTAACTGAAACAAAAACACTGTTTTTCAACAGAAATATGGTAATGAAAGGGTTGATAACTGTTTAGCTATGATGGGCCATTTCTTTTTTGTATGCTTCATGAGTGAATTTGGTAAATGGAAACTGAGTAGAAGCCCATTGTATGTGTGTGTGTGCGTGTATGGTATGATGACTGTATGTGCAAGATAAACAGTGCATGACCTTGCAGGTGAGGCCCAGTTAGAATTTTCTTCAGGTTGAGTAGCCTATCCCATTCAAAAGGTCCCTGAATAAGATTTGTTTAAGGATGTTGAGCAAAACACCCATGCTTCCAAAGGTGAATTATTCAAACCCCAAAGAATTCCTCTCAACACATGGCTATGATGCTCCCCCACTACTTCTGCTCATGATCAGAGATGCACATATCGCCAGCCACCAAGGGACATGCTCAACTGGTTAAGGTCAAACAAATGACAAGCAAATCTGTGGTATTGAGCAGAATATTTGCTGTAGCCCATCTTTTATACCAAGACAAAACAAAGTACATGATAACACTTCCAATCAGTTAAGATCAGAAGACATGAGAGCCACTGCCTTATTATTATTATTATTATTATTATTATTATTACCAATACTTTAAAAATGAAATGAAATTGTGTTGACTTTAAATATGAATTACACTGCACATCAGAATCAATGCTTGACTGCTTTGTATCTATTTCGATCCAAAGCAAATTTAGTGTGATAGCAAAGAGCTCGAAATATCAAATAGATTGCCAATTCTATTTCAGTATCATCATATAGCACCACAGATTACTAAACTTATCCCATTGATTCCTGTAATCTTAGCTATCTTTAATATACTTTGCCGCTGTGCCTCTTTCTCTGACTGGTGTACTCATTGTTGTTGGTAAATTAAGTTACATTCAACAAGCTTGTAGTTGTCTCTTCAGGTCTCAATCATCTATCTCTCAACACCAGCACCGATCATAATCAGAACTACCACCAACACCACTACCACAACCACTAGTACAATTACCACTGCCAGCACCACCACCAACACCACAATCACCACCACTACTACCACCGTAATCACCACTACAACCACCACAATCACCAATACCACCATCACCACTACCACCATTACAATCACTTCTACAGCTACTACCACCTCCACTACCTCCACCATTAGTACTAAGCCCAATCATCATCATCACCATCATCATCACTATCACCACCATGAATCACAATAACCATTACCACTACCATCAACAACAACAACCAGTCATCAATACAACCCCAGAACCACCTCCAATCACAATCCCCACCATTACCAACACAATCACAACCACCACTTCCATCACCACCACCACCACCACCAATCACAATCACCACGACCATGACCATCACCACCGCCGCCACCGCCACAGTCACAATCTCCATCACCTTGATCACCACTGCTGTTCCAATCACCCCTCACAATCTTACATTAATTTAACGAACCAGTAAAGAAGTCTCTACATGGCTGTTCCATCCTGAAAATCGCAATATACTAGATTGTGTGTATATGTGTGTGAGAGAGAGAGAGAGAGAGAGAGAGAGAGAGAGAGAGAGGAGGAGAGGGAGAGAGAGAGAGAGAGGGGGAGAGGGGAGAGAGAGAGAGAGGACACAGTGATAAAGCTTTTTCAAGCGATGGGTACACTAGGCAGTTGCCTGGAAACCCCTTGGGTCTAGGGGCCTAATGTTTATCTATGTTTGTGGTCTATGTAGGTAATCCAGTGCATTGCTTAGCCTGGCAGTGTCCCTGCACGGTGGACAATGTTATCATTAGATGCAATCTCCTGGGACATATCTGATCATAAGTGTGCTCATTGAAGGTTGACCTGGGGCTAAATAGCAACACCCTTATTCAAACATATCATACTGGAGCTTGATTTCCTTGTAGACATGGTTGAACTACATTAATACATAATAATACTTCATTAGGATTAGTCACACACAGGTCAAAGTACTAAATTACTGATTAATCAATCACTACCTGATCTTTTCCTTTTTTCTTTTTTTTGTTTTATCTTTTAGCCAAAAAAGAGAGCAGTGCTCTCAACCGCTTACAGGGATCCCAAAGGGTGTGGTCATGCTGGGGTACTGCCAGTGAAAATTTATGGAACGCTTCATGAATCTGTGTGTCATCTTTGGCACAGGGGCCATGCTAATCTTCTCTGTATTGTTCCAATTTTAGTATATATATTACGCTTTAAGCTCAAATTCTACTGAGACCGACTTAGCATTTCCTTTTTCTGTGAATAATAAACTCAAAACCCTGGCAAGACTGGGATCAATGTAATCAGCCCCTTCAGCCCTTGTGCCTACATTAGAAAAAATTATTATTATTATTATTAGTCTAAGGCAGCAAGCTGGCAGAAACGTTAGTACGTCGGGTAAAATGCTTAACATCATTTCATCCATCTTTATGTTCTGAGTTCAAATTCTGCCGAGGTTGACTTTACCTTTCATCCTCTCAGGGTCAATAAATTAAGTACCAGTCAAACACTGGGGTTGATGTGATTGACTTTCTTCCTTCCCCAAGATTTCAGACCTTGTGCCTATAGCAGAAAGGATTATTATTATTATTAGTGGTGTTGGTGGTGATGGTGGTCATCATTGTCATCATCATAGTGCTGGTGGTGGTGGTGGTATTGCATTACTAGAGACTAGACTTTGTATGTGCCACTTGCAACTCCAATTAATTTCTTCTTCTGAACTTCCTCTCTAACTATAGTTAAGACATGGAATTTGTAAAGACATTTCAAATAAGAAGAGTTAACCGTTTCTATAAATACACACATATATATATATATATATATTTCCTTTGTTTCAGTGGAATTTGTAGTTTTGTTTCTTTTACGTTTTTTTACATCTTATCCAAGATATTGAATAAACTTTATTCAGTTTTTCTCCTCAAATATCTCGAAATAAAGCTATCATTTTCCCCCTCCATCCACTTCTTTTGACATTCCATAAACATTGTAATCAATACACGATGTTGGCATACTTCAGTTCATTTTTTTTGTTTTGTTAGTTTTTGCTATGGTTGTCTGCATAAGTTGTCAGTGTGTCATTTGTTTTGAATTTTTTTCTCTTTGTACCTGCTTTAACTTTTCTCTGAAACATATCTGTTTACTATTTAGCTGTCATATGATAAAATATTGCAAAAGACAATTGAAGACTATTGCAAGAGAGAACTGGAGAGAACGGTTTTTGTTTTTGCAGAAAGAATTTATAGAGAATTATACAATGACATGTGTAATCCAACCAATGGGCTTCTTCTAAACCAGTGATACTCAACCACTTTTTTTTTTAATTTATGAACCCCTTTAATTCCTATTTTACCTGAATGGACTCTCCTAGTCAAGACTCATATGGTAATTGACATTATATAGGCGTAGGAGTGGCTGTGTGGTAAGTAGCTTGCTTACCAACCACATGGTTTCAGGTTCAGTCCCACTGCGTGGCACCTTGGGCAAGTGTCTTCTACTATAGCCTCAGGCCGACCAAAGCCTTGTGAGTGGATTTGGTAGAAGGAAACTGAAAGAAGCCCGTCGTATATATGTATGTGTTTGTCCCCCCAACATTGCTTAACAACCGATGCTGGTGTGTTTACGTCCCTGTAACTTAGCGGTTCGGCAAAAGAGACAGATAGAATAAGTACTAGGCTTCCAAAGAATAAGTCCTGGGGTCGATTTGATCAACTAAAGGCAGTGCTCCAGCATGGCCAGAGTCAAAAGACTGAAACAAGTAAAAGAGTAAAAGAGTATATGAGATTTGTACCCCCCATCTTCAAGCTTGGCTTCAATAGGACTGTACATAAGATCTGGACAGCTACAACCCCCACCTGTCATTCAAAGTTACAAAATGTAATGTTGTAATGATGTAGAGGGACTCACAGGATGAGCTTGTCAGACATGCAAGTATTACAACGAGGTCCCTGCTTAAGTTGTCAGTATGTCATTTGTTTTGAATTTTTTCTCTTTGTACCTGCTACAACTTTTCTCCGAAACATATCTGTTTACTATTTAGCTGTCATATGATAAAATATTGCAAAAAGACAATTGAAGACTGCTGCAAGAAAGAACTGGAGAGAACGGTTTTTTTATGTTTTTGCAGGAAGAATTTATAGAGAATTAGAATGACATGTGTAATCCAACCAATGGACGTCTTCCATACCTTTTACTTGTTGCTGTCATTTGATTGCAGCCATGGTGGGGCACCCAAAGACTTATTTTTTGTTTAAGCCTGGTACTTATTCTATTGGTTTCTTTTGCTAAACCACAAAGTTACCAGGATGTAAACACACCAATACTGGTTGTCAAGCAATGGGAGGGGAGATGTCAAGCACACACACACATATATATTGGGTTGGTGCATAATTATTGAGGCTTTTTTTCAACAAATTTTATTCAACAAAAACAATATTTAACAAAAACATCTTTAAATGGTTATTCCAGAGCATATTCACCATCTACTTCAATTACTGCTTCCCATTTGCTTGGCAGATGGTCAGACTGTCATTTAAAGATGTTTTTGTTAAATATTGTTTTTGTTGAATAAAATTTGTTGAAAAAAAGTCGCAATAATTATGCACCAACCTGATATATATGCCAACATAGAAGGCAGACGTTAAGCAATGATGATGATGATGATGATGATGATACATATATACAATGGGCTTCTTTCAGTTTCTATCTACCAAATCCACTCACGAGGCTTTGGTTCACCTGAGGCTATGGTAGAAGACACTTGCCCAAGGTGCCACAGAACCATGTGGTTGAGAAGCAAGCTTCTTACTGCACACCCACACCTCAACTAATTTTTACTTATGAACTTCTTTTACATAAGTGGACCCTTCAAGCCATATGGCATTTTAGAAAATTTTATATTTTTATATTACGGAGATGTACTTGCATAGCAAGTGACCTGATCTGAGATCATGTGCTGAAACAAAAACAATTGCAGGGTGGAAGGTGTTTATAAGCCATTTAAAAACACAAAAACCATTAGATTCACTTCAACATTTAAATTTAATTTGTCAAAATATTTTCATCGCTTTGAGACCGTGACCTGTTTACTAGCACAGAATTGTGTCAGTGTTCAGGTTGCAGTCACAAAGTGATGAAAATATTTTGACAAATTAATTTTAAATGTTGAAGTGACTCTAATGGTTTTTGTGTGTTTTTAAATGGCTTATAAACACCTTCCATGCTGCAAGTATATTTTTATAATGAAATATTATAAGAAATTGTATAAAAAAAAATTGTGAAAATATTTTGACAAGTAAAGAATAAAAGATATATATATATATATATATATATATATATATATATATATATATATATATATATATGGAGAATGTTCTCTATGTGGCTCGTGTGTTCTCGTCTATGTTTGTTTGCAATGTCCTGTACCCAGATATGCACCTATACATACAGGTGGATGTCGGTATGCACATACCTGTACGTATATATGCATATACTCATTTACTATTTGTTTTTACATGATTGAACGCAGCATCTTCCAAATGTAAGTAGTTTTCGTAACTCATATCCTCCGACGCTACTCTGTCTCTTTCTCTTTCCTTCCCCCCCCCCCTCGTTCTTCCTCTGTACTACTACGTATCTCGCTTTACCCCTCTCGTTCTTCCTCTGTTACTACTACGTATCTCTTTTTCCCCCTCGTTTTTCCTCTCTTTCTCTTTTCCTCTCGTTGCTCACCTATTCTTCTACTTCCTCCCTCTGTTTCTCTCTCTTCCCTTTACACCGGCATGGTCACATGCTTCCGGTCAATAATCCTTTCCTTCCTTGGCTTTCGCCAAGCAACACACGCACCACTTTGTCCCTCTCGGGTCCGTGCCTCATCGCGTTCTTACACACATAATTTTTCTCGTCTGGCCGTAAAGCCTTTTCTGTTTGTTTTCCTGTCTTATTTTTTGTCCGCCACTACATTCCTCCATGGCTAGATTTAATTTGCGTATACAAATTTAATCTGCGATCCATGGGACGAGCCGTTTTAGCGATGCGTCCTGCCCAAGCTCGTCGAAACGCCGGTGTTAAAACGTGGGTGGCTGATGAAGGAGAATGTTCTCTATGTGGCTCGTGTGTTCTCGTCTACGTTTGTTTGCAATGTCCTGTACCCAGATATGCACCTATACATACAGGTGGATGTCGGTATGCACATACCTGTACGTATATATGCATATACTCATTTACTATTTGTTTTTATATATATATATATATATATATATATATATATATATATATAGATATAGATATATATATATATTGTGTCACACTGAATCTTTTTGAGAACTGCATTAAGGGTATGCATGTCTGTGGAGTGCTCAACCATTTGCACATTAATTTCACGAGCATGCTGATCCATTGATCGGATCATCTGGAACTCTTGTTGTTGTACCTGACCACGTGCCACATACACACATACATAGATATTGATATATACATATAAGGGGGGGGGGTCTCCAGATATATATATATATATATATATAATTTTTTTTTTCTCCGTGTTTTTCTCCTTGTCTCCGTATTCTTTCTGTTGAAGAGCGTAGCTCGAAACGTCAAAGACTTTCCGTATTCCCGAGCGTCATACTAATATATACTTTTGTTATTTACACCACCTGTCCTCGTCTGTTGTTATTTTTTGTATATTCTCCCATATATATATATATATATATATATATATATATATATATATATATATGTAATCCAAGAAAGTTAAGGGTTGTGAATCCAACCCACTAAGGGATAATATCTATCCAATATACTGCTGGGAGGATACCCAATTAATATTACACTAGTGTTTTTCCCAAGTGCAATAAATGGGTGCGGGTAAAAGGAAATTTTACCCTAAACTTATATAGCAATAAGAAAATGGAGGGGAATATGTGGTATTCATCAACATGCAGACACTGTACTATGTCAATTTACCTGTCTATATATATATATATATATATATATATATATATATATATATATATATATGTATACGTAAAAGCACCCACTACACTCTCTGAGTGGTTGGCGTTAGGAAGGGCATCCAGCTGTAGAAACTCTGCCAAATTAGATTGGAGCCTGGTGTTGCCATCCGGTTTCACCAGTCCTCAGTCAAATCGTCCAACCCATGCTAGCATGGAAAGCGGACGTTAAACGATAAGGATGATGATGATGATGTTGATAGACAGACAGACAGATATAGACAGACAGCTAGATATAGATAGATAGCTATTGATACACATACACACACACACAAATTTTGTTTTGCTTTCTTTTTTTTTGCTGGAAAGACAGGTATAAGATTGTGTGATATTTAGGTGTTGCTCTAAAGATATGACTATATATCTGTTGAGACAAGAATCAAAAGCAAAGCACAGACTGAGCCTACTGGGTTAGCCTTGTGCTACAGCTACGACACTGAAATTCCTCATGTGCCAAGGAGACAAGCAACAACTGGAACATGATTAGATTTAACAAAATAGCCAAATACCACACTAGTATTTCATTGCAGACCTTGCGTACACTGAATAAATGTCTGTATGAACATGTCTGAGTGTGTAAGAGAGAGAGAGGGTGTGTGTGTGTGTGTGAGTGTGAGAGTGAGAGACCGTTAGTGTATAAGAGAGACGATGTGTCTTTGAGCGAAAGAGTGTGTGTGTGTGAGTGTGTGTGAGAGAGACTGTGTGTGTATGTGTATGTGAGACAGGCTCTGTATGTGACAGAGAGAGAGTGTGTGAGAGAGAAAGAGTGTGTGAGAGAGAAAGAGTGTGTGTGTGTGGGGGGGGGGGTTAGTGAGAGACTGTATGTGTATAAGAGAGACAGAGTGCATGTGTGAAAGAGAGGGAGTGTGTGTGTGAGAGAGAGAGAGAGTGTGTGTGTGAGAGAGAGTTATGTGAGAGAGAAAATGTGCGTGTGTGTTTGTGTGTGTGTGTGAGTGCATGTATGAAGGGGCAAGAATGTGATAGTGTGTATGTACGTACAAATATGAATGTAACAGAATATGTGTGTGGCTGTAAAAAATTGTTTCTGCATGTAATGAGATTGTGTGTGTGAGTGAGAGTGAATGAGAGAGAGAGAGGGGGAGAGAGAGACTGGGACAGAAAGAGTGAAGGATGGCGGAGCATGTGAAAGCTACAGAAAGATAGTTGGAATAACAGAGAGAAAGAATTGGTAAGCAAGAGAGAGAGAGAGAGGGGGGAGAGACAAAGAATGTGAGAAAGTAAGAGGGGATGTAGGTGAGAAAGGGGGAGAAGGAGAGAAAGAGTTGTGTGTGTGTTACAGTGAGTGTATACGAGTACCAAAAGTACTTTAGTGTAAGCTTGTATTTTCACTTTGTCAAGAGTTAGCAGCTGTTTTAGGTTGATGTTATTTCTCAGAAACTGATGAGGACATCCGGCTTCTGTGACACAATCATGGCTACAGACAGATTAAGAGAAGTCGTCAGAAATTCTTGGTTCAAGAATTTATAGAGACAGCAATATTTTGATTGGCAATATTATTCATGAATTGAGAAAGTGAATGAGAATCGGATTCAGTACTTTGAAATATATGATATTTGTAAGGCAGCGAGCTGGTAGAATCGTTAGCACACTGTGTGAAATGCTTAGCAATATTTTGTCTGCCGTTACATTCTGAGTTCAAACTCTGCCGAGGTTGACTTTGCCTTTCATCCTTTTGGGGGGTCAATTAAATAAGTACCAGTTACACACTGGGGTCGATGTAATCAACTTAATCCCCTTGTCTGTCTCCTCTATGTTTAGCCCCCTTTGGGCAGTAAAGAAATAAATATATAATATTTGTGTTTTGGGTACGGTTAAGATATTTTGATTACCAAGTGCACACCACAGACACGTGTACCCTAAACGTAGTTCTCGGGGATATTCAGCGTGACACAGTGTGACAAGGTTGGCCCCTTTGAATTACAGGCACAACAGAAACAGGAAGTAAGAGTGAGAGAAAGTTGTGGTGAAAGAGTACAGTAGGGTTCACCACCATCCCCTGCCGGAGCCTCGTGGAGCTTTAGGTGCTTTCGTTCAATAAACACTCACAACGCCCGGTCTGGGAATCGAAACCGCGATCCTATGATCGCGAGTCTGCTGCCCTAACCACTAGGCCATTGCGTCTCCACTGACTTGGGGTAGGCAAGAATAAAAACATTATCATACCATAAAGAGCTTATATGTGGTCTTCAACTTGCTAGAAATATCAAGTAAATTACCCTCAAATCATATCCTGCTGTTCTAAAAATCATAGGACACACTCTTACCTTTTACCTTTTATTTGTTTCGGTCTTAGAACTGTGGCCATGCTGGAGCACTGCATTGAGGGATTTGATCAAACAAATTAACCCCCGGTACTTATTTTTTAAGTCTGTTGTTTATGAATCAGTCTCTTATACCAAACTGCTAAGTTATGGGGATGTGAACAAATCAACATTGGTCGTCAAGTGGTGATGGTGGGGGGAAGGGGTCAAACACAAGCATCTCACACACACACACGGGCGCACTGTAGGCTTCCACACAATTTCTGTCTACTAAATTCACTCACAAGGTATAGTATGGATTTGAGAGCTTTAGTAGAAGTCACTTGACAAAGGTGCTGTGTGGTGGGACTGAATTTGAAACTACGTGATTGCAATGTGAGCTTCTCTACCACCTAGCCAGCCTACACTTACTCTTTTACTTGTTTCAGTCATTTGACTGCAGCCATGCTGGAGCACCACCTTTAGTTAAGCAAATCGGCCCCAGGACTTATTCTTTGTAAGCCTAGTATTTATTTTATCAGTCTCTTTTGCCGAACCGCTAAGTTATGGGGATGTAAACACACCAGCATCGGTTGTCAAGTGATGTTAGGGGAACAAACACAGACACACAAACATATACACACACATACATATATATATATATATATATATATATATATATATATATATATATATATATATATACAGCAGGCTTTTTTCACTTTCTGTCTACCAAATCCACTCACAAGGCTTTGGTCAGTCCGAGGCTTTAGTAGAAGACACTTGCCCACGGTGCCACACAGTGGAACTGAACCCAGAACCATGTGGTAGTGAAGCAAGCTTCTTACCACACAACCTCATGTATTTATTTCTTTCTCTAATGTTTTACATAGTTTAACATGTTTCTGGTCACTGAAACATGTTCTCTCAGAGAGTGCTATTGCAAACATATACAAGTGAATGTATGAAAAACAAAATAGGAATTTTGAAAAAAAAATTATAAAACTAGTTTTTAAACACTATATGGCTATGTGGGCCCACCAGAACAAAATAGTAATCAAAGGGGGTCCATAGGTAAAAAAAAAAAAAAACTGTTGAGAACCACTAAATTAAATCTTTCAAGGTAGTGCCCCAGCATGGCCACAGTCTAACGACTGAAACTGAAACGTGTAAAAGATTTAAGATGAAAGTTATATTTATTCCCCACTCCCTGGCTACTTACCTCTTTTTTCACAAGCACCCATATATAATTTTCTACCCTCCCACCAGGGGTTGTACCTCCCACTTTAGGAAGTAGTTTTTTTACAAACATGATGCCAGTAAAGGAAACAGATGCTTTCTTTTCCCTAACCCTGACTGCGACAGGCAACACGTGTTGGAACCAGGTAGTATTAATTTCATAAACCATAGTTCTTCCCGGTCGCATTTTTAAGTAACAGCTTGGAGTGATATCATTTGATGTATTGTTTTTTTTTCTTGTAAGTAAAATGATGTTGTGTTGTGTTGTAGCGTTAGGCTTTTGCCAGGAACAGCCAAACCTATTGTTTTTTCTTACTGATTAAACATCACTATGGAAATAGAGGAAAAACACGTAAAAAAACCCCAATAATTTTCACTCTAAAATGAGAAACAATAAGCACACAACACACACAGACACACACACACGTGCAGATAGAGAGAGAGAGAGACAGAGAGTTATTTCAACCAGGACTTCTCAAAATAGCTGCTTTAACCTTTGCATACATTTGTGCGCCAGGAGTCAATATAAACTTATGAAGCAAAATAATGATTTATTGCTTTCACACAAAACCAGTTGTTATGGAATCAAATTATATAGTATATATAAATCAATTGAACTGATCCCTATAGCTGGTTCTTATTTTATTGATTCCAGGAAGGATAAAAGGTAACGTTAAGCGCTTGTGAAAGTCAGAGAATTTGCTTCAAGAGCAAAATGCTAAGGTCACGGCGTTTACAAGTTTCTGATGTCAAATTGTGCATAGAAACAGATTTTGTTGTATCTTGGGAGGGTCGTTATGCCAATAATGGCGACAAAAGGACTCTGATGAACCTAGCTGACTGTTTGCCAGTTAGTTAAATGGTTAACTAGTTAATTAATGATCCTTCCTACTATGGGTACAAGGCCTGAAATTTTAGTGGGACTGGGTTAGTCAATTACATTGATCCCAGTGCTTAAATGGAACCCCTGAAAGGATGAACGGCAAAGTTGACCTTCGTTGAAATTGAACTTAGAACGTAAAGCTTGAATGCAAATAGGCCAGACATCATACTGAAAGACTTCAGACAAAAATCATGCCTCCTCATTGATATGACTGTCCCAATCGATATAAACGTATCTGTCAAGACCTACCAAAAACTGAGCAAATATAAAGATCTTGAAATAGAAATTAGCAAAATGTGGAACCTGAAGACTAAAACAATACCTATTGTCATAGGTGCCCTGGGAATGGCAGCGAAACGGGCTGATTACTACCTAGCTTAGATACCAGGAAACTCCAAAATGGCTGAAGTTCAAAAGATAGTGCTCATGGGAACTGCCCATATCCTACGTAAAATACTGTCTATGTGATCTCAAATTTTAAAACAAACACATAATTTTCTTATGGTTTCTTAAACATTCTCTAGAACAACACTATGTACAAATCCAAATATATGGTACCCTAGGCATAACACCTAGATGAACTTCTAACTTGTTGTCTCTTGAGGTCTCTGGGTGAGACTTGGATCCAACTTGTACAAATGCAAAACAAAAGTCAAACATAAAATAATAATAATAATAATAACAATAATAATAATAATAATAATAATAATAATAATAATAATAACAACAATAAATGTCCTGATGATGGGTACTAGGCAGTGGCTCTCATGGTTTCTGATCTTAACTGATTGGAAGTGTTATCATGTACATTGTTTTGTCTTGGTTTAAAAAGATGGGCCACAGCAAATATTCTGCTCAAAACCACAGGTGAGAATTGAACTCAGAAAACAAGAAACTGGAATAAATACTGGAAAGATGGAATATGTAGGAACAGAAATTCTGCTTTACTACCACACGAGTTCATTGATTTGTTTACATGTGAACCAATGAGGGAGTCTTTATGTGGTCTTTTGACTTGCTAGAAATAAAGCTGCTCCCTCAAATCACAATCTACTATCTTGAGAAAGATAGTAGATGGCTCAGTGGTTAGACTGTCAGGCTCACAATCATGAGGTGGTAAGTTTGATTTCCGGACTGGGCTGTGTGTTGTGTTCTTGAGCAAGACACTTTATTTCACATTGCTCCAGTGCACTCAGCTGTAGAAATAAGCTGTACACTGGTGCTAAGCTGTATTGGCCTTTGCCTTTCCCTCGGATAACATTATTGGTAGGGAGAGGAGAGGCTGGTATGCATCAGTGACTGCTGGTCTTCCATAACCTTGCCCAGACTTGTATCTCGAAGGGGGACTTTCTAGGTACAATCCCACATTCATTCATGACTGAAGGGGATCTTTACCCTTTACCCTATTTTGGAAAATAAAGAAAAAATGAGCAAGGTGCATAATGTAGTCATAGATATTCTAATTCTATAGAAAATAAAAATAGGACATGATGGTCATGGTTAGAATTCCTTTGAATATAGGCCTTCTAGATAAGAGCAGATGTGGGACTAAACAGCCAACCAACCAACCAAACATGTGATAAACCTGAACAATCTTAACTGTTTGCCTAGCTTTCTAGTCAAGACAATCCCCTGGAACTCTTACGATTATGGTTATAAAACATCAAGTGTTTGCACTTGAGATATATTCCTGATTTACTAAAAATCCTCCCTGAACTATGTGGTCTTCTGCTTATCTGAGAAAAGCATTAATCTATTATTTCGTTAAGCCAGTTCTGTCAAAGTCTTGTTAACATGTTCGGTTGGCTAAATATAATTTGTCCTGATTTACTTTATTACACTGCAAAACACAGGCACAAGGGTGCTGGAGGAGGTTGCTCATACATACCTATTATTATGATAATAATATTGGTTCCAAAAGGCAGCGAGCTGGCAGGAACGTTAGCACGCTGGGCGAAATGCTTAGCGGTATTTTGTCTGCCGTTACGTTCTGAGTTCAAATTCCACCGAGGTTGACTTTGCTTTTCATCCTTTCGAGGTCGATAAATTAAGTACCAGTTACGCACTGGGGATGATGTAATCGACTTAATCCCTTTGTCTGTCCTTGTTTGTCCACTCTATGTTTAGCCCCTTGTGGGCAATAAAGAAATAAGAAATGGGAGGCTCCATTCGATTATATCAACCCAAGTACACAACCGGTACTTATTTTATCAATCCCAAGAGGGTGAAAGGCAAAGATGATCTTATGGGGATTTGAATTGAGGACATAAAATGTTGGAACAATTACCACAAAGCATTATGCCTATAACACAATTCTGCCAGCTCACCACCTTAATAATAATAATAATGGCTTCTGATTTAGGCACAAGGCCAGCAATTTTGACAGGACCTCCCCTTACAGAACTGGTACTTTATTTTATTGATGCCAAAGGGATGAAAGGCAAAATTGATGTCAGAGAGATCTGAACTCAGAACATAAAAAGTTGGGACAAATATCATTAAGCATTTTCCCTCACAACCTAAAGAATCCACTAATCCAATAATGATAGTAGTAGTAGTAGTAGTAGTAGAAGTAGTAGCAGCTGCAGCAGTAGTAGTAGTAATCATGTCAAGGGCTACCAAGAAAGGAAGTGCCCCCTTATTAAAATGCCAATCCCAAAATGATCTGAAAATAGAGATAACCAGCAGGCGGGGCTTGAAAATAGAAAGAGTCCCTTATAACAATAGGGAAAATCGCTACTAGACACAGCACACATACTACATGGAGTACTTTCAATACAATCATCATCATCATCATCATCATCTTTTGATGTCCATTTTTACATGCTCGCATGGGTCAGATGGAATTTATTGAGGCAGATTTTCTTCAGCCAGATGTCCTTCCTTTTTCCAAGTGAGGTAATATTTTCCCATGGCCAGACATGTTTTTGGAGTTCAGAAATGAATGACATTCATTTACAGTAATCAAGCAATGTTAAGATGAGGACAGGCACACACACACACACACACACAATCATCATCATCATCATCATCATCATCATCATCATCACCATCACCATCATCATCATCATTGTTTAACGTCCGTTTTCCATGCTGGCATGGGTTGGATGGTTGTGGTGGTGGTGGTGGTGCTGATGATGATGATAAAAGGCAAGGTATGAGTTCAGAAAATAGTAAGGGAAAAATTATCCATTTGCTCCACATGGATGATCTGAAGCTTTTTACTAAGATTGAAAAAGAGATGGATTCCTTAGGACAGACTGTAAGACCTCTTCAGCAAAGATAGAGGTATGGAATTTGGCATAGATAAGTGTGCAATATTCATCGTGAGAAGGGGACAGGTAGTCAACAACGAAGGCATCCAATTATCAGGTGGCCAAACATTAAAATCACCGGTTGTCAAGCAGTGATGAGGGGACAAACACAGACACAAAGACACACACACATAGATATATACATATATATATATATGATGGGCTTCTTTTAGTTTCCATCTACCAAATCGATTCGCAAGACTTTGATTAGCCTGAGGCTATAGTAGAAGACACTTGCCCAAGGTACCACACAGTGAGACTGGACCCAGACCCATGTGGTTGGGAAGCAATCTTCTTACCACACAATCATGCCTGTGTCTCCACACAGTCATTCCTGTGTCTCCACACAGCCATGCTATGTGGGAAAAAGTTATTAAAGCGGAAGATCAAAGAAAATATGGTCAGAAATAATGAAAGCTAATCAGAAGTTTTTAGATGTGTGATGGGCTTAGAAAAACAAACTTTCCCTGCAATATGATATCATAAAAGTTTATCTATAAGTATTTATGTAAAACTACACATAAGTGACATTTCAATAACAGAATTATCAAAGAAATTTAGATTCTGACATGCCAGGATATTAAGTTTGTGGTCACTGCTTTAGGCAGTTATTTGGCCTCCAGCCTGTTATCAGAGTGTTACTTACATCTATATGTGTATTTTAGTTTTGGTAAATGTCCTCAGATAAGCTTCTATATAATAGGATATTGTGAAGAGATTTTTAGAAATAGCCACACCTTTCTAAAATCACAACCCAATGTCTGGAAAAAAAAAAATCTAAGATAAATATAACAGGTCTCTATCAGTATTGACAACAGTACTTAGTAAATGCTTGTACTTAAGCTTTTTATAACATGATACTGCTGGAAGATTTTAAGAAATAGCAGGCCTCCCTCAGATCACACTCAGTATCTGAAAAACTATTTAAGAATATTTTCGTTAAGTATAATATTTTCGTTAAGTATAATGAATCTCTGTCAGTCTTGAGAACAAGTAATCAGTAGATAAGCTTTTTATAATATGATATTGCAGGAAGATTTTTAGGAATAGCAGATCTGCCTGTAAGTGTAGAAATGAAATTTGCTTAGGGGGTGCAAATCCAGTTTTTCAGGAGGATTTTCAAAGTGTTTTCATTGCTCCCTACCAAACACAAAAAAAAACATTTCAGTGGGTGTGCTTGCATCTCCTGCACACACTGTTCTCGAGCCTATGGATCTGCCTCAAATCCACTCCATGTTATTGAATGACTCCACACTAATCAGTCTGTTCTCAGACTCTAGTTACTTGGAAGTCCTCTCCATCCCCTCATTGTAAACTATTAATTACAAATTACCAAATTAGGAATGCTGAGTATGGCTCAGCTCTGCTTGCACTAGTCCAATACAAAAGGGTATTAATGGTCATGATGATGATGATCATCGTCGTTTAACGTCCATGCTCCATGCTGGGATAGGTTGGGTGGTCCAACAGGACCCACAGGGTCCATAATACTGTCCATAATACTGGGTGAGGCAGTTTGATTGAAATTGGTAAGCTGGAGAGCGGCACCAGGTTCCAATCTGATTTGGAATGGTTTTCTACAGGTGGATGCCCTTCCTAATGTCCTTCCACTTCAAGAGTGTAATGGGTGCTTTTTACATGCCACCAGCATGGGTACCAGTTATGTGACACCAGCATCAGTCATGTCTATGCTTTCACTTGGCATGTTGAGTCTTCACAAGCACAACATATTACCAAAGGTTTTGGTCACGCATCATTACTTCTGTGACGCCCCATGTGCGAAGGATGATTTTTACATGCCACCGGCATCGGTACCTGTCATGTGACACTGGCATATGCTTCACCATATATATATATATCGTTGCCAGTGCCCCTTGACTGGCTCTTGTGCGGGTGGCACATAAAATACACCATTTTGAGCATGGCCGTTGCCAGTACCGCCTGACTAGCCTTCGTGCGGGTGACACGTAAAAGCACCCACTACACTCTCGGAGTGGTTGGTGTTAGGAAGGGCATCTAGCTGTAGAAACTCTGCCAAATCAGATTGGAGCCTGGTGTAGCCATCTGGTTTCACCAGTCCTCAGTCAAATCGTCCAACCCATGCTAGCATGGAAAGCGGACGTTAAACGATGATGATGATGATATACATATATATATATATATATATATAAGGTCTAGAATTGAAGGGCCTTAGAGTCAACCTAGCTAAAACCAAAATCCTAATAAGTAGGAAGGTAGATAAAACACAAACCCCTTCAGGTAGATGGCCCTGCTCAGTATGTAGAAAAGGAGTAAGTAGTAACTCTATAAGATGTACCCGGTGCAAGCTATGGACACATAAGAGGTGCAGCAACATCAAAGGCAGGTTAACTAGCAAGTTAGTTTTTGTTTGTGGCAGATGTTCAGGTGCAATAAAGACTGCAAACAAACAGGAAACAACTTCTATCTCATTCCAGGGTGAAAAACTAGAGGTAGTCGATAGCTTCCGCTATCTGGGCGACCAAGTTAGTAGTGGGGGTGGGTGCGCTGAAAGTGTAGCTGCTAGAATAAGAATAGCCTGGGCAAAGTTTAGAGAGCTCTTACCCCTGCTGGCGACAAAGGGACTCTCACTCAGAGTAAAAGGCAGACTGTATGATGCATGCGTACGAACAACCATGCTACATGGCAGTGAAACATGGGCTGTAACTGCTGAGGACATACGTAAGCTCGCAAGGAATGAAGCCAGTATGCTCCGTTGGATGTGTAATGTCAATGTGAATACCCGTCAGAGTGTAAGTATCTTGAGAGAAAAGCTGAACATTAGAAGCATCAGTTGTGGCGTGCAAGAGAGACGATTGCGCTGGTATGGACATGTGGTGAGAATGGAGGAGGATAGCTGCGTGAAAAAGTGCCACACCCTAACAGTTGAGGGAACCCGTGGAAGAGGTAGGCCCAGGAAGACCTGGGCTGAGGTGGTGCGGCAAGACCTTCGTACATTGGGCCTCACCGAGACGATGACTACGGACCGAGACCTTTGGAAATGGGCTGTGCGTGAGAAGACCCGGCAAGCCAAGTAAGATCGTTGCCAGTGCCCCTGGACTGGTTCTTGTGCGGGTGGCACATGAGATGCACCATTTTGAGCGTGGCCGTTGCCAGTACCGCCTGACTGGCTCCTGTAGGATTTTCGAGCGAGATCGTTGCCAGTGCCCCTGGACTGGCTTGTGCGGGTGGCACATAAAAGACACCATTTCGAGCGTGGCCGTTTTCGTGCGGGTGACACGTAAAAGCACCCACTACACTCTCTGAGTGGTTGGCGTTAGGAAGGGCATCCAGCTGTAGAAACTCTGCCAAATCAGACTGGAGCCTGGTGTTGCCATCCGGTTTCACCAGTCCTCAGTCAAATCGTCCAACCCATGCTAGCATGGAAAGCGGACGTTAAACGATGATGATGATGATGATGATGATATAATGATGGGTTTCTTTCAGTTTCTGTTTACCAAATCTACTCACAAGGTTTTGTTCAGCCCAAGGCTATCGTAGAAGGGGACTGGACTATGAACCATGCGGTTGGGAAGCAAGTTTCTTACCACATAGCCATGGCTGCACCTATATTTGTTGGTTTTGGTTTGTCGCAAGACTTTTAACTCAAAAGAAACAAGGGAAAATATATACTTCAATGAAAAGAAACCACCATATTTTACTGGTAGGATGGGAATGGACACAACAAGAATGACGATGATGAGAGGCAAATGAATCAGAGCAGCCAGCTCTGATGAGAGAACCTGTAGTAGTAGTAGGAGGAGGAGGAGGAAGAGGAGGAGGTGAAGGAAGAGGTGGGGGTACGTAGGAAGCAGAAGAGAAGGAAGAGAGAAAGACAGAGTGAGAGAGATAGACCAGCATGCCTGTGGGCTGGATATGGTAGCAATGTTCCATTGCAGGCCTCACTTGAGCTTTATAGAGTGTCAGGCATTGTTGAGGGTTGATGTATTTACCAAAATGATATAATTACTGTATTTTACCTCTTCAAAAAAAAAAAAATAAATAAATAAAATAAATAAAATAAAAACAACCCATATATTAAGCCAAAAAGAAATCAATATTTAAAAACAAAAATTTCCAATACAAAATTGATTTCTTTTAATACTCAATCAGGTAGTTAATTTTATTTTATTTATTTTATATGGCTTTTGTGTACAGAATCTGTGAATTTGTAAGCCTAAGCTTTACAGATACATCCTACCCTGTTAACTTGATGTTATTTTCTAACAATATATGAATTATTTAATTCTTTTGTGACTATACTTCCACACTCCACCCTGCCCCACAAAAAAAAAACACTGTCCATGTGTTGCTGTTAATTTTGAAAATAATCAAGAATTTGTATATAGATTTTCATACGAAGTCGATACATAAAGTAAGGTTCTTGCATAAAAATCATGAAAGTTCTAATTTAGATATGAACAATTTAAAATAAAATGTTTTGTATCATAGAACTTGAAGTGGTCGTAGGCTAGGTAGGTATGAAATAGGTCAAGTATAGAAATAAAATAATGAGGAGAATTTCAAAGTGAAAACATCAATCTGGACATTAATGCTAACAGAGAGAGGAGGGGAGTTAACCAAACTGAAAGAACAGAAACAATACAGATACAATATACAAACTAAATTTACTATCAGCATTGATTATGTCCCTTAAGTATTTTATAGCATCAAGCTTTATGCCTTCCCAGTAAGAAGTTTTGTAGAGCCTTTCCCTTGGATAACATCAGTGGTGTGCAGAGGGGAGGCTGGTATGCATGGGCGACTGCTGGCCTTCCACAAACAACCTTGCCTGGACTTGTGCTTCGGAGGGTAACTTTCTAGGTGCAATCCCATGGTCATTCATGACCGAAGACGGTCTCCTCTGTAGGTAGAATTATTAGCACATCAGACAAAAAATGCTTAGCGGTATTTCGTCTGATTTTACGTTCTGAGTTCAAATTCTGCCGAGGTCAACTTTGCCTTTCATCCTTTCAGGGTCGATAAATTAAGTACCAGTTGCATACTGAGGTCGATCTAATCGACTGCCCCCCCCCCACAAAAAAAAAATTTCAGGCCTTGTGCCTAGATTAGAGAAGAATATTATTATTATTAAAGTGGGAGACACTACCTATAAGTTATATCTCTTGATTTGAGACACACCAACTTAATTTTCTGATAATATTAGAAATTATTTTCATTCTTATCAATGCGATACAATCAGGTTAAGGAGCTGAGATCAAATGTTATTACAACTACTAGTTATATCATATTGTATTGTTTAAGTTCTGGTTAAAACATGTCATTCAGTTTCTAACAGGTTGTCTGACTGATAAACAGGCTCCACTGCTACCACTTAACTAAAGTAGTTAGTAATATTAATTTCCATATAATCTCCTTATTTCTTGTCTATCTACAGCAGTGATTCTCAACCCTGTTTTGCCTGCGGTCCCTTTTGACTCCTGTTTTACTTGGGTGAACCCTTATAGCCATTTGATTAAAAAACCCTTTTGTGTTCAGATTACTCTGTTAAATATAATACTTTTTCACTCAAATTGTTTTTAATTAATCATGCATTATCTTATTGCTTTGAGGTTTCAATGATGTGATTGTTCATTTTTAGAATGTCAATGTAGGTTAGGTGCGAGAGGCTAGATATTGCCAGTTTGAATATAAAACATGTAGAATATCTGGGCCAGATATGGCCAGTTTAAAGACTAAAGGGTTAAAAAATCCTATCATATTTTTTATAATTAAATATGAGGAATTGTATAATAAAAATAAATATTTAGTATATTGTAGAAGTATAAGCAATTTATTGCCCATAAATTTTAATACAAAATCTTATATGGACCCCCAAGGGTCATATGGACCTCAGTTGTACTGCCACTTATTATGTCCTCTTCCCTGACCCACCCCTATTTCCTCCACCTTCCACCCCAAACTGATATTCACCATTGGCCATACCACCACCTGTGTTTATGATCCACAGCATTCCCCTCTATCCCCATCTTTAACCATCTGTCACTCTCTTTTCACACACTTGTGAACTTATCCACCCACCCTCACCAATCCTTTGTCGATATTCTTTCTTATTTTCATCCTCTTGTATAACGAGGGTACACCCTGATACCTCATTATCACCATCTTTCCTCTCTTTCCAGTTGTGGTAGCCATGTATCTTCTTCACAGTAAAACACCTGTTCCTGTCCCTCTGTCATATTTTAGCCTCTCAGCACATAGAGTGAAATCACCTTCCTTAATACTACAACCCCCATTCAGCCAAAGGTTCTTATCTTGCAAGTTACTTGGTGACCTCACTCATGTTGGTGCCATGAAAAAAGCACCCAATACAATCTGTAAAGTGGTTGATGTAAGAAAGAGTGTCCAATCACAGAAACTGTGCCAAAATGGACACTGAAGCTTGAGATAATCCTCTGGTAAGTTGGATCTTTTTGAACCATTCAACCTATGACATCATGGAAAACAGAGATTAAACGATGATAGTAATTCAAACGTCCAAATTTACTAAACTTATCCAATATAGATAGGATATTCATTAAGACAATTTTTTTATTATAAAACTATTAGGCGCAGGAGTGGCTGTGTGGTAAGTAGCTTGCTTACCAACCACATGGTTCCGGGTTCAGTCCCACTGCGTGGCATCTTGGGCAAATATCTTCTACTATAGCCTCGGGCCGACCAAAGCCTTGTGAGTGGATTTGGTAGACAGAAACTGAAAGAAGCTCGTCGTATATATGTATATATATATATATATATATATATATATATATGTGTGTGTATATGTTTGTCTGTGTTTGTCCCCCTAGCATTGCTTGACAAACGATGCTGGTGTGTTTATGTCCCAGTAATTTAACGGTTCGGGAAAAGAGACTGATAGAATAAGTACTAGGCTTCCAAAGAATAAGTCCTGGGGTCGATTTGCTCGACTAAAGGCGGTGCTCCAGCATGGCCGCAGTCAAATGACTGAAACAAGTAAAAGAGTAAAAAGAGTAAAGAGAGTTGGTAAGTGTTTCATTTTCTAATGCATGCTTTTCCATGGTTGTATGGGTCAGATGGAATTAGCTGAGGTAGATTTTCTATGGCCAGATGCTCTTCCTATCACCAACTTTCACTTGTTTCTGAGCAAGGTAATATCTCCATTGTCTAATATAAAAACATGTCAGACTATGGAGATTGGAACATTGAAAACAAACAACACTGCTTGAATGGTGGTGATCAAAACAAACCTAAAGAGCAACTACATTGATATCTTTATTCACCTCAACCCAATATCATTTGAACTGTAAGGCCTTTACAAGTCTTCCTTCAATATGGGTAAACCTTTAGGAGTATCCTCCACACAATGATACAATTACTCCTAGATCAGTTACACATATAAATACTATCCTCAATCATGTATAATCTATTTCTACTATTTATATTTTATTTATACAAGATTTACAACTTTGTGTAAGTTTATAAATAAAATTATGTAATTGCTGTCATCCATACATTCAGGCTTGTCCTTTACAGGTACTGGAGCCACATACAATGCACACAAGCTGGTGGCATGTAAAAAACACCCAGCAGACTCTGTAAAGTAGTTGGCATTAGGAAGGGTATCCAACGGTAGAAGCCATAGGACAACAAACATTTGGAGTCTGGACAGCTCCCTAGCTCCTGTCAAACCGTCCAACCCATACCAGCATGGAAAACAGACATTAAACAATGATGATGATGATGATGATGTATTCACACTATATTGCTGAGAAAATCTTACTTATCTGTCACAGCTTACCTCTTTTAGAGCTTTCACTACAGTGATTCTGATAATAGGAACACAAAATTTTTTCTCCTGTCCTGTTTTTCTATCATGACAAACAGACTGCAAATTGTTTAATTTTTTGATTGACATATTGTTTTGTAAATATTCTTTCAAATTCGCTTTTCTAAACATAATTGCATGCCGAAAGCATCTAACTTTAAAAAATTATTTAGATTGGTCAATATAAAAAAATTCATCATCATCACCACCACCATCATCACCATCGTCATCATCATCATTATTATTTTAACATCCACTCTTCCAAACTGGCATGGGTCAGAGGGATTTTGTCAAGCCAGAGTTTCCTGTCACCAACCCTCACCCATTTTAGCTAAGCAAGATAATATTTACTCCTGGCCAAACATGTTTTCACACCTAAATATATAAACCACTGAAGTGGAATTTTATAAGCAATGCACAATCACAAGTTATCTCTAGATTGGCTATCGGCAAGCATTTGTCTTATTCTTCTTACATGTGCTTTCTCAATAAAAAAAGACATAGTCACATTTCAATAAGTCCACAAGTTATCTCCTGATCAAGTCATAAGGAGTTGATATATCAACTCCATAGTGAACACTGTAGGATAAAAAGAGGGGTAAAAGTTCTTCATAAGCTGGGTTCATATCCTAGCTGAAACTATTTCACTTCATTTAATCATACCCACAAACATACATAAAACTCACAATATCGTCTCCCATCCTACTTCTATATTCCTCACCCACACACCTTAAACATAATCAGAAGAAATCAATACTTTTACTTAGTCTCAAATATTCTTTTCTACTTTAAATGTTAACAGAGCTAAAATACAATGTATCGATATTATTCTAGGTTGGATGGCTTTGTTTGTGTGACCGTTTATATCAATTACTGAGAAAGTGCTGTGGGAAATATATACATATCAGTAAAGTAGAAATAATGAAAGAGTTTTTCTTCTTTTTTTTCAACCAGGATAACTACAACAGATGTTTAAAAGAAAAACAACAAAAATAAAACAAGTTCTTCTTAAAAACCAGGATATTTGTATCAAGTTCAGAATTTCAGTTCAGGACCCTAACCACTAAACTTCTACAATCCTCAGGTCACATGGAGATTATGTTTTCAGTCTAATGCAGCATTTCTCAACCGGGGTTCTCTGGATCCTTAGGGTTCCACAAAAGGTTCTTAGGGGTTCTGCGAGAAAGAGTGAGATAAGCTAATGCTACTTTCATGATCGTAATATTATTATACATACACAACAGATTGGCTATTGTAATATTGTAATATAGAAAGGCAATGAACTGGCAGAAACATTAGCATGCCAGGTGAAATGCTTAGTGGTATTTTGTGTGCCGAATTTGAACTCAGGACGTGAAGACAGACAAATGATGGATAATATAATGGCCAACAGATGTAAAAAGAATGGAAGATAGTGTTCCAGTCAAGGGAGATAATGGGTGAGAGCTCTTGTATATCTGGTCAAGTTACTTCTTGTTTGTGTGCCGGTGTTGATATTTGTTTATGTACTTGTTTGTTTGTGTGTGTGTGCACATGTGTGCATGCATATATGTAAGCAAAGAAATCACAAAGGAGGCATTTCAAGTTCAAAATAATGGATGAAATTGAAAAAGTCATAGAAATTTTGTTAGCACAATAATACAAGTTCAATTCGATTTAATCTAGGATCTGCTGTCAAGGTATTGATAGTTTATTCAAAAGATCTCAGGAACAAAATCAAAAACAAAGAAAAACAGAAAAAGAAAAAGAAAAGAAGCATAAACAATTTGAATTATGCTGAATATCAACTAATTCAACAAATCCCATCTGACTCTTGCAAGCATTGGAAAGTGGACAGTTAAAATGAAGATGATGATGACGACGACGGTGGTGATGGTCATGATGATGTTGATGAACTTTTGAATATTTCGCAAGAATTTTGATTTGAAATCATGTTAGGTCATTAAAGGGATCTTTCCCAGATAAAAAAACCCCACCATTTCTGAGATTTAAACATACATATGTTAAGTATGTGATATTGGTCATGTTTACATTACAGAAATACTTCTGCTGCATATCATCATCATCATCATCATCATCGTCGTTTAACGTCCGCTTTCCATGCTAGCATGGGTTGGACGATTTGACTGAGGACTGGTGGACCAGGAGGCGACACCAGGCTCCAATCTGATTTGGCAGAGTTTCTACAGTTGGATGCCCTTCCTAACGTTAACCACTCCGAGAGTGTAGTGGGTGCTTTTACGTGCCACCGGCTCGAAGGCCAGTCGCTCGGTACTGGCGACGGCCATGCTCGAAGTGGTGTATTTTACATGCCACCCGCACAAGAGCCAGTCCATCAGTACTGGCAACAATCTCGCTTGAATGTCTTTTCACGTGTCACTGGCACAAGTGCCAGGAAGGCGACGTTGGTAACGATCAATGGCCACGCTTGAAATGGTGTATTTTACGTGTCATCTGCACAGGAGCCAGTCCATCGGCACTGGCAACGATCTCTCTCGAATGTCTTTTCACGTGCCATAATTTGTATTTATTCTACTTGTGCAATGCAATTGTAAATTAGCAAATAATTTTTACACAGTGTACAGACTACTTCAGACTAGTAATTCTGCTTCTGTTCAGAATTGAAGTGAGTGCATAGCATTGATAACCTGCAAAAACAATGAAATACCGCATCTGCTATGCTTGTCTTCACTTTTGAGGTGATTTCATTTTACCTAGCTTTTTAAGTATGTTGTGTTTCCAACACTATAATCTTTCTTCAATGAAAACCACAGCTCCTGGCATTTAAATAACTTCATTATCATCATCATCATCGTTTAACGTCCACTTTCCATGCTAGCATGGGTTGGACGATTTGACTGAGGACTGGTGAAACCAGGTGGCGACACCAGGCTCCAATCTGATTTGGCAGAGTTTCTACAGCTGGATGCCCTTCCTAACACCAACCACTCCGAGAGACTTATATACATTAAATGTGTGATATTAATAGTTTGGTATTTTGGAAGAGTAATATTGGTTTTAAATTTTGGCACAAGGTGGGGTACGTTGATTACATCGACCCCAGTACTCAGCTGGTACTTATTCTATCGATCCCAAAAGGATGGAAAAGAAGGTTAACCTCAGTGGCATTTGAACTCAGATTGTAAAGACGGGTGAAATGCCATGAAACATTTTGTGCAGTGTGTTAATGATTCTGCTATAAATACACACACACAGGTTGTCATTCACTTCTTATTTTCATTTATATTCACAGAAATTTTTGCCAAAATTTTTCCTGTGAGCTTCCCAATCAGTTTCGATTTTGAGTTGTTAAATTTTAAAACCCATCAAGAAGGCCACCAAGTGAAGTGAAAATAAAAAAATTCTGAGATTATAACTGAAAACGAAAAAAAAAAAAATGTATCTCAAATCAACTTCGAGTATGTTTATCAGCTTTAAGAAGGCAACACTTTCAAAACATACTAAAGACACACTCAAATAATCACTCCACCACAAACACACAAGCTCAGTCACATACATCTACACACACACACACAAACACATACTCGCACATTTGCAGTCATTTGCCTGAATAACTTTCCTTTTTTTCTTTTTGTGGATTTTGGGTCATTAAGTGCCAGTGAATGATATATTTCAAAGCAGGCGAGTACACTGATAGTGGCCCTAGACATTGGATCTCTAGATAATGTTACAAAACCATACAAATTAGGATTATACATCGATATATACTGAGATCTAAATCAAAAGAACATGTTACAGCTTGCAGCATGGAAATATATAACACAACTCACCCACAGCAATATATATATACATATACATATATATGGATGTATATATAAACATACACGTGTCTAAATATATATATATATATATATATATATATATATATACATATATATATCATCATCATCATCATCATCATTTCATGTCTGCTTTCCATGCTAGCACGGGTTGGACGATTTGACTGGGGACTGGCGAACCACATGGCTACACCAGACTCCAATCTGATCTGGCAGAGTTTCTACAGCTGGATGCCCTTCCTAACGCCAACCATTCCGAGAGTGTAGTGGGTGCTTTTTACATGCAACCGGCATGAGGGCCAGTCCAGCAGTACTGGCAACGGCCATGCTCAAATGGTGTTTTTTTACGTGCCACCTGCACAGGAGTCAGTCTAATGTTTTGTTCACATGCCACCAGCACGAGTGCCAGTAAGGCGAAGCTGGAAATGATCACGCTCAAATGGTGCTTTTTACGTGCCACCGGCATGGAAGCGAGACCACTGCTCTGGCAGTGATACCTGTGCCAGTGACTCATAAACACACTCATGCCAGTGACACATAAGTGCAGCCATGCTGGTGACACATAAAAACACCCATGCTAACAACATGTAAAAGGCACCCACTACACTCTCAGAGTGGTTGGCACTAGAAAGGTCATCCAACCATAGGAACCATGCCAAATTCACCCTGGAACCTGGTGCAGATCTTTGGCTTACTAGTTTCAGTCAACATATGTCAGTATGGAAAGCAGATTTGGAATGATGATGACTATGTTTAAAGACAAAGCACAGGTATTGCTGTGTGCTAAGAAGCTTGCTTCTCAAACAAACAAAAAAAAGTCCTGGGGGTTTATTTGTTCAACTAAAACCTTTCAAAGTGTAGCTCCAGTATGGCTGCATTCCAGCAATAATAAACCAAACCAAATCGGGCTGAAACCTGGTGCAGCTCCCCAGTTTCCAGTCAAACCGTCCAACCCATGCCAGCATGGAAAATGGATGTTAAATGATGATGAAGAAGATGATTATGATGAACATGCTTAAAGACAATATACATATCAGAGGGAGATGAAAATTTATCTTGGCGGTGGCTAAAGAGAATGCCAGATACAGTTTTGCCTTTTGGGCCTTGTCAATAATATGTACTTGCAGCCAGCCTAAACGTCTGTTGACCGCAATATAGTAAGCAGTAAATGATACATTCACTAGCACTGCAAATAGCCATCAAGCTGAATAAATAATTCATACAAACACACACACACACACACACACACACACACACACACACACACACACACATATACATATATGTTTGTATGTAATCACATGCACACTCATATATATATATACATATATATATATATATATGACAGAAAGGACAACAAAAGAAAGAAAGAGACCTCGATATTATGTAAATAGAGGAATCTATCTGTAAAAATATGTGACACTTATTCGGTAGCCATGATAAAAATCTGAGTTTCGGATGCCAGGGTGGGGGGTCCATGCCAACATCTCTTCAGTTATCCGGCCATTGAAAATTCCTGTGAAAAATGACCCTTTTTTCACAGGAATTTTCAATGGCCGTGGGTTCCCACCCTGGCATCTGAAACTCGGAGTTTTATCATGGCTACCGAATAAGTGTCACATATATTTATATATATATATATATATATATATATATATATATATATATATATATATATATATATATATATATGTACAATGGGTGCTAAAAAGTTCCTGACTTTAAGGGTATTGTGAAAGGCCTGGTTGGAGGCCCAACCTTTCGAGTTCTTTTACAGGTTTATAGGACTTAGTAAAACTGAAGGACCACTGCAACAAGTGTGCGAATCTGTGATGGGAATATGCTGAATAAAATCATAATTAACTGATCCTCCTGTATTTTCTTTTATCCAAAGCCAGAAACTTTTCAGCACCTCCTCTATATATATATCCTCATCATCATGATTGTCATTTGATATTTATCTTCTCTTCCACACTGGCTAGTTATAGAAAACACACCTGTAATATTTATTTCACCAGTATATCCATCACTGTCATGCTCAGCAGAAGGACAGAATGACCTTTTTTTTATGAACCCCTTCTGCATACTTGAATAATGAATGATAATAACCTCATTACTATTGTTGACATTTTACTGGACATGTTAAATAACACCAGCAGGCCTTCGGTAATGTTGCAATAAAGAGGAAAATTGAGAGTTTCTATGTGACAATCTGTTGCAGGCTACAGTCTGTTGCTGGTGCCATGTCCTAGCCAGACACAAGGTGACATAGTAGTTGTATACAACTGGAGATAGAGACATAAAAGTTAAGGATAAAGCTTGGAAAGATTGTGAGGAAAGGGACTCCAGAATAAACTGTGAAATTGCTAGAAGGGAAGCTATATGTCAGGTATACCTTGCAAGAAAGGATGCAGAAATAAAGAGGTTTGCATATGTCATGCAATATGAGAAACAGAGGATAAGGCGGTGAGCTGGCAGAATCATTAGCACGCTAGGCAAAATGCATCGCAGTATTTTGTCCAGTCTGACATTCTGAGTTCAAACTCCACTGAGGTCGACTTTACCATTCATCTCTTCGGGGTTGATAAAAATAAGTACCAGTTACGCACTGGGATTGATGCAATTGACTCATCTCCTCCCCGAAAATGCTGGCCTTGTGCCAAAATTTGAAACCAATATGAGAAACAGAGGTGTGAAGTTATGCAGTATGTTAGAGAAAATCAAAATGTTGTTATGGAATGGTAACAGTATAGTTGTTCTTACTGATGCTGAAAAGAAAGAAACATGTAAGTGCTCCTATGAGCAGCTCATGAATGTAAGGAATACATGAGACAAAGAAAGTCTATTCCAAGCAGACCCAACAGAGGGACCTGCCTTTCAAGTTGACAGCAATCATCATCATCATCATCATCATCATTTAATATCCGCTTTCCATGCTAGCATGGGTTGGACGGTTTGACTGAGGACTGGTGAAACCAGATGGCTACACTAGGCTCCAATCTGATTTGGCAGAGTTTCTACAGCTGGATGCCCTTCCTAACGCCAACCACTCAGAGAGTGTAGTGGGTGCTTTTACGTGTCACCTGCACGAAGGCCAGTCAGGCGGTACTGGCAACAGCCACGCTCAAAATGGTGTATTTTATGTGCCACCCGCACAAGAGCCAGTCCAGGGGCACTGGCAACAATCTCATCACTAAAATACTTACAAATCTGGTATGGTAGGGTACAGGCTAGTTGCTATGACAGTCAATCCAGTAGCACAGAAAGGTGTTTTACCTAATGGCTTGCACAAGAGAAAAAGGAAATCACAAAAATATCAAATTGTTAGACGGGGTTTTGAAAGTTATGGAAAGAGTTATAGAACAAACTGACCAAGAAGAGAATTAACTATGATAAAATGCCACAAGGAAGTACAACTGATGCCATTTTTCTAGTAAGACAACTGCAAGATAAGTACATAGCAAGGAATAAAAAGCTGAACCTAGAGAAGGATACTGACAGGGTACCATGTTCTATGATCTACTGGTTACAAAGGAAATTAGAATTGGTTGAATGGCTCGAGAGGGCAGAACAAGCCATATATAGAGATGCTATCAGCATGATGAGGGCCAGCAAAGAGTACAGTACTGAATTTAGTAGGCAAGCAGGGGTCCACCAGAGCTCAATTATCAGTCTACTTCTATTTAACATAGTTCGCTAGACCATAACAGAGGAGTTTAAAACTGGCTGTCCATGAGAATTGCAGAATGTTGATGACCTAATTTTTATAGCTGAATCTGAAGCAGAATTAGAGAAGAAATCCCAGACCAGGAAGCAAAACTTAGAATTGATAGGATGTAAAGTAAACATGCCCCACTGGCTGTGCAATGTAGCTGTGCATGAAAGAGATATTACGATGTGCTGAGAACAAGATGGACATAAGCAGTGTCAGATGTGGTTTGTAAGAAAGAAGACTGCTTTGGCGTGGATGTGTAATGCACATGGATGAGGATAGTAGAACAAAAGAAGTACTGATCACTTAATGTGGATGAAACTTGTAGAAGAGAAAGACTCAAGAAAACACTGGACAAAGTGGTGAAAGCTGATCTCTGGACCTTGAACCTCATGGAGGTGATGACAAAGGAATGGGGTGACTGGTGAAATGTGGTTCTCAAGAAGACCTACCCACCTTGACAAAACTTAAATCCAGTAGAGCTGTGAGTGTATGTGTATATATATATATATATATATACATACACCTCATCTTCTAGCATAAAGCTATTCTTGCAAGATTCATAGTCTTGCAAACTGCATGGCAGTCTCACTAGTATTGAAGACAAGAAAAAGCACACTGACATGGTTGATGTTAGGAACAGGGCCGGATTTATAGGGGGCCAAAGGGGGCAATTGCCCTGGGCCCTCCTCAATAACAGGGGCCCTCTTAAGAAGGGCATGCCTCACTCAATGCAGGAATGCCCTCTCCCCACCTCCCAGCAATCTTGCATGCAGAGGCTCTTTTTCAATAAACAAACAAATCTTAAAAATGTAATTGATCTGCTTTTTTGATAAATAACCATAGTTTTAATCACATTAGTGACACCAATTTCATTCAATTAAAAAACAGTTTACTCTCCAGTCCCAAGGCAGCTACTATTCCCTTGGGAATTAATTATAGCTGCTTTTGAGGCACTGACAGAGAAAAGGTAAACGACATAACACTCCTAAAAATGTATGTATGAATTTGTGTCTGAGTGGCAGAGTATGATAATATAAAGAGAGATAAAGTGACTGATAGAAAGAAGTCATTTATTGTCTCTAGTTCAAATTACTTTCAATGCATGACTGAGCAGTGACCTTGGCTTGATCACCTGCAATTAAAGACATGTGTGCACATACACACATACACGCGTGCACACACACACACACACACACAAACACACATATATCATCATATATTAAACTTCATTATTTCAGTGAGGCATTGAAAACTGGTCTTATTTTACAAAACAGAAAATAAGGAATGAATATATTCCAAAATTAAAATTTTAAATTTGCTTTTAATTATAAAATTACATCTCCCAACAGCTGAAAACCTTTTTTTTTCAGCTTTAAAATTATTACTTTTATGCTCACATGTTTTTCATTAAATTGAATCTTCTTTCTTTCTTTTTTTTTTTCTTTGATATTTTTCATCACTTTGTCAAATACTTGAAATAACTACAGAGGAGTGGGGCAAAATGAGTAATTATGAATTTTATATTATTTTCTTACTGTCTGTTTGAGACCATTACATTGCAAGTATTGCCTCACCATTTTGTAGTCCTGCATCGTCTTTGGAGTAAATATTGGCTACTATAGTTGTTACTCCAGTTGAGAAGTTTCGAAACAGGTACTTTTTTCAAAATGTTTTTCATCAAATTTGACCCAATTGTAACAGAGGTTGCTAATAAAGTATCTACATAATTTTCGGTGTTTAACAATCAAAATTCTTTTCTCTGTTGGATTAGTCTAATTTGGTAATTTTCAATTTTTAAAATCTGATGTCTAAACTGGGGCAAAATGAGTAATGACCAATATCAATCATTTCTTCTCTTTAACTGTATCGTGTGTAACTATATCAGGAAGAGAACCATTCCTGCAGATTGTGAGAAAGCTATAGAGAAATCCAATTTTTGTCAAATTTCTGAACTTTCTGATGTCTAAGAGTGGACATTGATGTGTACAAGTTTTTTTTTTTTTGTTTTTTCCGAATGTAATTCTGGTGAATTGAGACAGATTTATCTTATTTTGTCTTACTCATTTTGTTCCATCTGAATTTGTTATTTATATGCTCAAAGAGAATTTTAAACATACACACACACACACACAGAAAATCTGCCTTTTATAGATAAGATACATATGTATATATATGTGTATGTATATGTATGTATACATATATATATATATATATATATATATATATATATATATTTATGTATGTCTGTGTGTATGTATACATATATGTATATCTATATATATATATGTATATTTATGTATATATATGTATGTATATATGCGTCTATATATGTATATGTATGTGTATATATATGCGTCTATATATGTATACATATATGCGTGTAGAAAGAAGACTGTCGTATATATGTGTATATTTGTGTTTGTGTTTGTGGTGTCTGCTTTTGTATCCCCACCATTGCTTGACAACTGATGTTGCTGTACATTCCCATAACTTAGTGGTTCGGTAAAAGACACTGATAGAATAAGTACTAGGCTTACAAAGAATAAATCCTGTGTGTGTACGTGTTTGTATGTCTTTGTCTTGACACCTTGGGCTACTTGTACACTAATGTTATTGTAATACAAAAATAGTAAAAGTTCGTTTGCAATCTACGGTAGAAACATTGTGCTTGCAAACAGCTGAGGGCAGGTGACAGGAAGAGCACCTGGCTGTTGAAAATCAGCCTCAAAGAATTTTGTCTGAGTCATACAGGTATCGAGAAATGAACATTAAAATGGTGATGATATAGACATATATATGTGTGTGTGTGTGTGTGTATATATATATATATATATATATATATATACAGAGAGAGAGAGAGAGAGAGACAAGCAGACAGATAGACATAGACAGACAGACAGACAGATAAATAGATAGAAAGATAGACAATCAGACGGAGAGATATATAAACAGATTGACAGGCAGATAGAAAGATAGATAGACAGGCAGACAGATAGATAGACAAACATAAAGATAGATACATAGACAGACAGACAGCAGACAGAGAGAGAGAGAGAGAGAGAGAGAGAGAGAGAGAAACATATAGCAGACAGATAGCTAGATAGACAGATTGACAAATAGACAGACAGAAAGATAGATAAACAGACAGATAGATAGACAGATATACAGACAGACAGGTAGACAGACAGACAGGTTGATAGATAGATAGATAGATAGACAGACAGACAAACAGATAGATAGACAGATAGAGAGAGAGAGACAAAAGGATAGATAGAAAGATAAATAGACAAACAAGCATATATATATATATATATATATGTGTGTGTGTGTGTGTGTGTGTGTGTGTGTGTGTGTGTGTGTATGTATGTATATATATATATATATATATATGGATGGATGGACGGGTGGGTGTTTATATATGTAACTACACGTTGTGTAGGTGTATACACTCACTTTCATTTACCGTTACTTGGACACACACTAGTGTATATTATACTGCACCTATCCTCAGTTTCGTGTACACATTTCTATGCATAAATATCATCTATAATGACTTTATACAACATATGATTCATGGTGTAATATATGTGTGTATATGTATACATTTATTTATATATGTGTTTGTACGTGTGTACACTGAGCATATAATGCTAATACATACATACTATGAACACAAATATACATAAAGCAACATCTATACACACACACACACATACACACGTGTGAATATTCGCCATAAAATGAGTGATTTTATAAACCAATGTGTACATAATAGTCATACCCACAAATCTCTCTCTCTCTCTCTCTAGATATATATATATGTATGTATTTATGCACACTCACTGAAGAGACATACTGTCATACACCACAGTGAATAACCATGTAGACGAGTTTATAATACATATATGTATATATATTCATATATTCATCCTAAGAGACAAAATAGAGTATCAAAATAAAGATTTCCTCGGCATGATAGTAGAAAGAGAAATACATTATTATTACAAAATACATTCGTTATTTAGTTTATGGAACGGCATATATACATTCACGTATATATACCGCCTTTACATACACGCACTCATAAATACATACACACACATGTGTGCGGGCGTGTATGTGTATATATATATATAGGGCATTGACCACATGATCATATACGTATATATATATATATATATATGTATATATACATATGTGTCCAACCATATAATAAACCTGTGAATTGAGATATTTGCATTATATATTTATATCTAATGATGGTTATGTGTGTTTGTGTGTGTACACATACACACACACAGAGCACATACATTTAATACGAGCTGTAGGTAACTGACATTTATATATGTTAATATTTATACAATAGATGTATGCAGGCCTAGGTATCCTCCAGGTCAACCCTGATCGAGAAGAATCTTATATTTACAAGTATTCAAAACCGTGACCATCTCGTCCTTTTTAGCGGTTGGGACTGTATTAACTGATATTGTACTTCCGCATTATTGAAGACGGGAGATTAGACTGGTATTTCTAGGAGATCGCCTGAACGCATAGACGATCGCCCGCTACGTATATATATATATATATATATATATATATATATATATATATAATGTGTAAATGTATATGTGTGTGTGGATATATGTGTTTAGGATGTGTCTATATGTGTATATATATATATATATACTTTATGTATACGAACCCATTTTTGATAGCATCGAAAATATGCTGTGCTCCGTAGTGGTCCAGGAGTTCGAAGTTGTCCCCACTGCCGGAACGGTGGTGCTGTCGAGGTGAGGTAGCCTCTGCCGTATTTTGTCCGTAGTAACGACGATCCTGTTGATGATTTTGGTGCTGCTGTTGTTGTTGTTGTTGAAGGTGACGATGATGCTGATGATGGTGTTGATGCTGATGCTGATGATGATCGACGGGCAGTCTGTTCGAAGAACTGGAAGCACCGTCTTGTAAAGAAGACGATTCCGGTAGCGATGTAATAATGATGGAGTTGACTGCTAAAGAGGAACCTTGACTATCGCCGCCACCGCCGCCGCTGCTGCTGCCGTCTCCACACAGTTCGTCGTCGTCGTCGTCGCCGTCGTGGTCGTGATCGTGTTGGTGGTGGTGGTGGTGGCGGTGGTGATGGTCTTGCGCTTCTTTTTGGCTAAGGTTGTACGTTGTTAGATTTGAAGAGCTTTGATGATATTTGTGGTTGTACTGGAGGGAGTGGTTCTGGACGTGCTGTTGTTCTGGGTGCTGCTGATGGCGATGATGTTTGTTGTGATGACGATGGTGTTGAGCATGATGTGTATGAGAAGCGGCTGCAGCCGACATGTTGTGTTAGGTAGTGGCACCGACATGGGCCGCCTGCTTAATACTCACTCCTTTCCCTCTCTCATTACCTCTGTATCTGTCGTTATCTCTCTCCCACTACCTCTCTCTCACTCTCTCTTTATCTCTCTCTCATATTATATATATATATATATATAACGCTTTTTCTCTCTCTCGGTGTCTCTGTCTCTCTCTCTCTATATATATATATATATATATATATGGATGTATTTATATAGCTCTCTGTCTTTCTCTTTATATCTCTCTATACCTCTCCGTATTGCTTTCTCTATAATGCTCTACTTTCTCTCTTTATGTCTCTCTACCCTCTCTCTCTCTCTCTCTTACTTATTTATACTCTCTCTTTTCCCTCCGTCTCTCATTGTATTTGTCTCTCACTCCCTCGCTGCCTGTTGAAGAGTTTCACCGAAGTCAAGTCAGAACAAATGTGCTCATTGAGATAGAGATAAATAGATAGAACGAGGAAAATAATTATAGGGTGGATTCAATAAAAGGAGTGTATGTATGACTGACGGAAAGTAAAGAAGGAGATGTGCATAAGAAAGAGAGAGAGAGAGAGAGAGAGAGAGAGAGAGAAGGAATAAGCGAGAAGCGAGTATCTAGGAGAAAGAAAGGCAGTCATTAATTGAAAGAACGAAGAACGAAATCTGGAAACGAATGAAGAAAGGGAGAGAAAAGATGAGTGTACAGAAAAAAGAGCGGAGGGCTGGGTTTTGAGGGTATGAGGGTAAAAGGAAAACGAAAAGCAATGGATGGATGTTGGGTAACTGAAAGACAATGATATTCTAAGAAAGTGTGAATGAGGGGGGAAAAATGAAACGAAATGAAAAAGTGAATATGAGAACGTGAATGTGCGATGAATGAGTGAGAAATATAGTCTACAGGGGAAAAAGAGATATGGGAAAGGTTACCGAGGAAGGGGAGGGAGAGAGAGAAAATAGAGAGAAAAAGGGGTGGAGGGTAAGCGAGAAAGAAGAAAAGAGTTAATAAAGAGGTAAATAGAAGCAAGGAAGGAAGGAAAGAAAAACGTAATTGTGCGGAAGAATAAAAGATTAAAGAGATAAAAAGAATTAAGTTTTGCAAATGGAACAACAAAAATGTCTCTATAAATGATGTTGTTCGGAACGAAAAGAAAGCAATAGTTTAAAGCTTAGTAATGAATAGATAGCTGTTATTTCTAGCTTTGCCCTACGTTGCCCACACGGATCAGTTCCTGATAGAACAAACAGGTCTTTAATCAAAGGCAGTTCTAGACATGACAATTCCGTCTATTTTCTGACACAGTGACGTCGTGGACACCATTATCCGATGAGTCCTTTCATAAGGCAATAGGGTGTGGCTTGAAGGAGATTTAATTTGCTGCTATTACTAGCAGGTCGAGCGATCGTGTTAAGGCCACCAGCTTTTCGCATGATGAGCAGATATTAATGTGTGTGGGTGTCAAGATAATCTGCGTATGAAGTAAAAAGAGGGTGGGCTTAAGTCGTAGAAGAGATATACGCTAGTGACAATGGGTTTGGTGTAGGAGGAGAGGAATTAATACGGTCAAAAGAAAGGCCGCGGCATGTAGCGTGTCAATGTAAACTCCTCTGCACAAAAATTACTTGCAATGACAAGTCATCGGGGTGCATATATGCGGTCAATCGACATGTGCTAGAAATCGACGCCTAGTCTCCCTCGAATCAGACAGTACCGTTTTAAAACAGAGCACAAGGGGAAATTAGGTCTGGGGTACTCTTAGTACGCGAAGAAAAATACAAGACGATCGCGGCCGGAATGCCTTCCGCAATATACCTGCTCACTCAGGGCCTATATGAGACTGAACAACAAGTATATGAATGAATGAATGAATGAATGAATGAATGAATGATGATGATGATGATGATGATGATGATGATGATGATGATGATGATGATGATGATGATGATGATGATGATGATGATGATGATGATGATGATGATGATGATGATGATGATGATGATGATGATGATGATGATGATGATGATGATGATGATGATGATGATGATGATGATGATGACGATGACGATGACGATGACGATGACGATGACGATGACGATGACGATGACGATGATGATGACGATGATGATGATGATGACGATGATGATGATGACGATGATGATGATAATCGATTTGCTTTTGCTTCTCAATTCAAGCTTCACTGACTCCAAAACTATTTCACGGTTGCTGACGCAAGGGTAATGATGATAGTGACGATTTTTTTTTTTTTTTTTTGCTTTTTAAATTTGTGATGGAAACAGATAAAATTTTACTTGAAATAATGATAGGCACAAGACCTCACATTTCAGAATGAAATTTAATCAATAATATCGATTTCTTAATCAAGCAAAAGTCCTCAAATTGGGGAGAGAAGTGTGTGTGTATATATATATATATATATATATATATATTCTTTTATTCTTTTATTTGTTTCAGTCATTTGACTGCGGCCATGTTGGAGCACCGCCTTTAGTCGGAATAATCGACACCAGGACTTATTCCTTGTAAGCCTAGTACTTATTCTATCGGTCTCTTTTGCCGAACCGCTAAGTTACGGGGACGTAAACACACCAACAGCGGTTGTCAAGAATAAGTCCTGGGGTCGATTTGTTCAACTAAAGGCGGTGCTCCAGCATGCCCGCAGTCAAATGACTGAAACAAGTAAAAGAATATATATATACACACACACACACACATATAGATATATGATGGGCTTCATTCAGTTTCTGTCTCCAAAATCCACTCACAAAGCTTTGGTTGGCCAGAGACTATAGTAGAAGACACTTGCCCAAAGTGCCGCGCAGTGGAACTGAACCCAGAACCATTTGGTTGGAAGCAAGCTTCATATGACGCAGTATCGCCTGCGCCCATATATATATATATATATATATATATATATATATATATATATATATATATATATATATATTTATATATAACGTTGACCACTAACGTGGACATTCAATGTGCTAGAAATAGATCACATCTTGTGTCTATTAAGACCTAAATTGTTCTCAACATGAAATATAGCGGAATACCAAAACGTAAGCGGGCAAGACATTTAAAATCACCGAAAAAAATCATTATTAAACAGGGACCGGTTTCAAAATTTAACAATCTTACCGACTGTCTATTTCTCTTCAGCCTGATTTGTAATGTAACCATATATATATATATATATATATATATGTATATATAGGGCATATATCTGCCCTAATTGATTATTTTATTTCATTTCTTTATTAATTAATAACTAGCCTTTATTTATTCATAAATAAATTAAGCAAATCTTTGTATCTCTATTAATTCATACTTAGCGTATATAAAACTATACTGATATATTTACTGCATATATAAAAAAATCTCCTTAGAATATAATTTTATTAATATATAATTAGAATGTTCTTTCACCTCAATACTCCTTTATTAATATCAGTATATACCTATTAATCAATATTCATAGATACCATATGATGAGTTAGTTTTTTAAGTGTACAGTATATATATATATAAATATTAAACTATTTCTGAATAATTTTCTTTTCTTTTCCTCCCTCTATTGTGGTATAAGTTTGGTATATGCTCAAAAGTATCCATAAATTTCTATCCTTTTGTTTATATATTCTTATTAATAACCGTATGAATAGCCATAATCTTTGTTTTGTATACAATATAGTAACATTGTTTTAAAACTTTTAACTATAGTGCTACATGATAAGACTTCTCCTGTTTCATTATCAAAGGTCTGCTAGTGGGCAACCCCTTAGTTGTCAGCCAACATCTTATTTTAAGTTTTCCTTTACCAAACCTCATGAGTTTATGACTATACCAACCATGATTTCTGTCTACTCTCTCACCCCTACCCTTAACAGATAATGCCCTTTATTCTCTTAAGCTTTAGATATACAAGGTTTGATATTATTGTCTATAAATCTAAACTAAAAAAGCACATAAAATCAGTGAAAGGCAGTCTTCTTTGACATTTTATTTATTAGCTTCCATGGTGTGGCTAAAGCAAGATGTTCTCTGTCTGTCTCCCTAACCTCTGGGAGATTTTAGGTATTATTATACTAATGTGTTCATCTGTTCAAATTTAATTAAATTCTATGTCTTTGTACAGCTGAAGATTGCTCTGCCTTTTAAATTGATGTAATGATTACATTGTTCAATTAAATGGAGTTGCTTGAAACGATCATACTGTATTACCTCTGGATATCCTTGTTGCTTATTTTGATTTTTATCACCTTACTTTGAAATTGTATGGATAATACCGTACTAAATTCTGGTGCGTAAACTTAAGTATTCACTTGAATCTAAATTTTTGCTGAACTCATATATATATATATATATATATACTAGCTGGGTCCCGTGCTGTCAAAAAGGATGGCTAATTGTAGTATTTTATACATAAATAAGGTACAAAACTAAGATTTTGATTTATAACTAAATTTTTTGTGAAAAATCTATCTGCAATTAACATCCTTTCATTGCTTGTTTCCTTCAAAAGAATTTTCAAGTTTTCTTTCCTTCTTGTCCAATTTAAGGCCACATAAAACTGGCCATGACTAAATACAAGAGCTGGTAAGTAAATACAAAATACATAGAGTTGAAATGCTGTTTGATTTTTCTTTTCAGCGTTGAATGTTAATCATCCCACTTCCATTGCATGCATGCGCACACACACACTCACACACACATACATACACGCACATGCAGACAGACACACACACACATTCACATACCCTCACCCTTTTACATACACACAAATATATTCACACAGAGTTGAAACGCTGGTTGATTTATGTTTTCAGCATATATTACTATTAAATTCTTGACACAAAATTTATAGCCTCTGCCCTCATCTCAAACACTACCTGCTGCAAGCATGAAATACCCCATTCACCAATTTAGAACAGGAAAAAGTTCTTATGGACTGGAAGCAACCTATGGACAGAGGTTCCCCATTAGCCACTTTAGCCAATATGGACTGCCAACTAAACTGATCTAAGGGAGATAACTCGTCCTCGCCAACCCACAAGGTTTATTCATTGTTTACTAATTAGATCTGTATTCTTTGTTTACTAATTGAATCCGTATTCTTTGTTTACTAATTGGATGGTAATGGATTTCTACCTCTAGTTTGAAGAGGTATATGCCCTGCACCATTAGGGTCTGCTGAGTTGTCCATATGGCGAAATGCCTTATGGATATAAATCCATTGGACCAGACATATCCTTAACTGCTTATAAATACATTACTGCTCTAAAGTGTGTTTCTTTATGGGATATATGATACACTGATGATGATGATGTTGATATATATATATATATATATATATATATACACACATACATATATTTATGATAGGCTTCTTTCAGTTTCCATCAACCAAATCCACTCACGCGTCTTTGGTTGGCTCAAGGTTATAGTAGAAGACATGCACTGGGACTGAACCCAGAACTATGTATTTAAGCCTGTGCTTAATGTGCCTTATGTTGAGGAAAATTACCCTATCTGTTTCTGGAATTTCTTAAATCAATATTTCGTTTTTGGATGTGGTTTGCAAGGTTCTTTATGTGAGTTCGTGTGTTGAAGCATATTCTGTTGTGTCTGGGGAGAGTCATTCTCTTTCGGTGCCTTATAATTTAACACACTCACCGGTAAAATTTCCGCTTATTTCTTTTTTATTCTTCTAAAATTTTTGTTGCGTCTTGCAACACACACACACACACACACACACACACACACAAACACACACACACACACACACACATACACACGTATGCACACACAAGGAGACAGAGGTACACACACACACATATACAAACACACACACATGCACATACATAAAAACACACAAACATGGACATGCAAACATGAATATGCAGAATACATACATACAAATGCACACACATAGATAGATACATATGCACACACACACATACATGTATACACACACATGCATACATACATGCATACATGCATGCATGTATAGGCACACACACACACACACACACACTGATCGACACACATGTGCACAAACAAAGAAAAAGGAACGCAATATGAGTAACGAACAGAGTCAACGACTATTGAAAAGGTTGCAAGGCGCAACGAAAATTTTAGAAAATTAAAAAAGAAACGAGTGGAAATTTTATCAGTGAGTGTGTTAAATTACAAGGCACCAAAAGAGAAGGACTCTTCCCAGACACAACAGAATTAAATCAATATGTCGAATTAGATTTGATCCCATGTTTTGCCACACATGAATCTTAAGCCACAATTCAGTCAAAGTTTGAACATATGGACAACCGAGAATTTAACCAATGAATGGCTGTTGTTCAAATGATATTTTCGTGGTTCAACTAGAACTTTCTGTGAACACAGCCTATAAATATGGTCAAATTAGCTGCCTATTTTGCAGAGTGTCAGGACGTCTGAGTCACCATGACATCCTCCACTTTCACCAATTCAGAGTGATTTGGGTCAAGTTGTGGCACACTCTCCTAATAACTGTTCTTACAGTCGCATATTCAATTGAGGATAATTGAAGAAGTGATATCATGGTACCTGAATATTTACTCGGTATATTAAAAAAATAACCCCCATGTTGAGTTACTAACACAGATTTTCCCTATGTGTCATATTACACTGTTTCATCTCATTATTTCGATTAACTGTATGGCATGAACACCTTTCCTATTAAAGTCGCAATAAATTATGTTTCCGTCCATAAAGAAAACCTTTGTGACAAATATTTTTTAATAAAATGAAATTTTCCTGAAATACTGTCATTGTTGAAAAAGAAAATACCATAGAAAATACTTCGTTGGTATGACTGTTTTGGTATGCTAATTAGACCTGGAAAATTTTGGATTTAAAAAAAAATTTCATTTAATAAATTCCTGAAGGGAAAGGATGGAACAGTTCTCTAAAGTGATGGCTGTGTGGTAAGTAACTTGCTTACTAACCACATTGTTCCGGGTTCAGTCCCACTGCATGGCATCTTGGGCAAGTGTCTTCTACTATAGCTTTGGGCTGACCAAACCCTTGTGAGTGGATTTGGGAGATGGAAACTGAAAGAAGCCTGTCGTATATATATATATATATATTTGTGTATATGTTTGTGCGTCTGTGTTTGTTCCCCCAACATTGCTTGACAACCAATGCTGGTGTGCTTATGTCCATGTCACTTAGAATAAGCACTAGACTTACAAAAAATAAGTCCTGGGATCAATTTGCTCGACTAAAGGCGGTGCTCCAGCATGGCCGCAGTCAAATGACTGAAACAAGCAACAGAGTAAAAGAGTATATATACAGACACGCACGCATTCACACACATACATACATACATATTGTCAGTGAACAGGTTGCAGTTTCAAAGTGATGAAAATATTTTGACACAAATCATATTTAAATGTCGAAGTGAATCTAACGGTTCTTTTGTGTGTTTTTAAATGGCTTATAAACACCTTCCATGTAGCAGTTGTTTTTGTTTCAGCACATGATCTCAGATGAAGTCACTTGCTATGCAAGTATATCTCCGTAATATATATATTTATATGTATCTGCGTATGTGTGTGTGTGAATCATATATATATATATATAAGTCATTGTACAAACTATATTGAATATATTGTAATATACAAGAGAAAAGGATATGTATAAATAGTGAACAATAGCATAATCAGTTAACCATTATTTTTCTTTTTCCAGTGGATCAATGAATGGCATGCACTGACATTTTGATGACAAGAGAGACAAGGAAGTGGACATGACCCAGTGCAGAACAAATATTTTAAGTGACTTTGTTTAAGCCAGCATTGTTCTTGAATGCCTGATCTTTTGTTCCTTCAACAGGTGAAATCTTGAATGTGCCATCTGAAACCAGACCGAATGTGGTTTTGTCATCCAACAGTTGAGGAGGAGGAAGAGACGGAGGAGGAGACGGAGGAGGGGAGGAGGAGGCGGAGGAAGGGGAGGAGGAGGAAACAACTTTTTGTGGAGATCTTTGATGAGTAATATCATTATAATTGCTATTCAGTTTGCTGATCTATAATCGACATTTGATGGAAATACATGAGTAAGGATGAATCAATAAAAGAGCCACCAACCACATGGTCATTCTTCCTGCTAGAAATAGCAGGCAAATTCCCATCAAATCTCACTTTATCATACAATAGAAAAAGATATGTTTTCTGAAAATAATATGGAATGATCAATCCTAAATTTGTTTGATCAAAAATATCTTGGGTTAAACAATAACAGTAGTAACACGACCAGTGAGAGAATTGCTGGGTTACGGTTCTAAGAAATAGGGTTAAATAAAGTGTTTAGTGTGGGATATAAGACAAGACGCCGGAAATATTATGAGAGGGAGATTGATAGGCCTAGGTGAAGGGGATATTATGCAAGTGAGCTAGTTTAGAGGAGCAGTGACTGTGGTAGTAGTGGTGGAAAAGATAAAGAAAAGGAACACTGTGTTGGCTAAATGTGTTAGTCATTGAATTTTTTGTCAGTCAGCCAAGTGTCCTGGTTTTGAGTGTAGTCTAGGATGTGCGAGTGAGTTGCTGCATTGCTGTTATATATGTGAGTTATAGCCCAACATGGTTAACTTGTGCTTTTGTATAAGGTAAGACATCAGAGTTGAAATATTTTGGGTCTCCTTGGAAGAAAACCTAGTGTTTTTGAAATATAGTTTTGGAAATGATGAATATATAAGCCTTGTGAGTAGATTTGGTAAACAGAAACTGAACATATATATATATATATATATATATATATATATATATATATATATATATATATATATATATATATATATATATATATATATGTATATATATATATATATATATATATATATATATATATATATATATATATATATATATATATCATCATCATCATCGTTTAACGTCTGGTTTCCATGCTAGCATGGGTTGGACGATTTGACTGAGGACTGGCAAGCCAGAAGGCTGCACCAGGCTCCAATCTGATCTGGCAGAGTATCTACAGATGGATGCCCTTCCTAACACCAACCACTCCGAGAGTGTAGTGGGTGCTTTTACGTGCCACCGGCATGAGGGCCAGTCACATGGCACTGGCAACGGCCACACTCAGAAAGGTGTTTTTTACGTACCACCTGCATGGGAGCCAGTCCAGCAGCACTGGCAACGACCTCGCTCGAATGATTTTCTAACTTGCCACCAGCACAAGTGCTAGAAGGCAACGGCTGGTAACGATTACGATCAAATGGTGCTATTTACTGGTATCCATAAGCTAGCAAGATTAGGAACGCTCAGCAGAAGGGGGATGCAGAGGGATATGCCTGTATGCAAGGACAACTATGCGTTTACTTAGCTTCATGTGTCTTCTCCAACACAGCAGACTGTCTCGCTCCCCTGACATCCCCACTGTGAGGCTCAACATCAGAAGATCCTTTCTCCCCACATCTTCCTGGGTCTACCCCTTCCACACGGTCCTGCCACAGTTAGAGCTCAGCACCCCTTGATGCAACTGTCTTCATTCATACACATCATATGACCATACCAGCACAGTCTTCTCTCTTGCACACAACATGTGATGCCTCTTATACCCAGTTTTTCTCTCAAATCACTTACACCCTGTTGTTTATGCACACAGACATTACCCAAATAAATAAATAAACAAGAGCACTCAAAGAACACAAACCTCTGCCAAGGCAACACCAATGTCCTCTCAATGATTAGCCAGAGAGAATAACTGAAATAAACTCGAATGCTCTCAAAAACGAGAAAACTAAAAATGAACCCAACTGTTCTCAAAAATTAAGCAAAAAAAACAAAACAGGCTAAATAATCCAGAATCCTTGTCCAGTACCAGATCGATCTCAAAATTGAATCAGTTTGTGCCAGTCATGAGGCCAAACATCCCTGAAAGTTTCATCCGAATCCATCCAGTGGTTCTTGAGATATCTTGTCCATGGACAAATAAACAAGCACAACTAAAGACAACACCTCCACATTCGCTAAGGCAGAGGTAATAAATACATAGACAAAATTTTTTGAGGCAATTATCAAGATACACTCAACCTTTATTCAAATTTTATGAAAAAGGAGACATGTACATATTTGGGCCAGGCAGGGAAGGGCAACATGAGCATGCATAATATAAACGTGTTGTCTTACATCTGAACTAAAATGTAAACGAATACATTGAGAGAGTGTGGCATAAGTAATTGCATACAGTGCTTTGTTAAACACTGGAATTTGACCAATGAAAGCTGTTATCAAAGAAGAAGAAGAAAATAATAATAATAATAATAATAATAATAATAATAATAATAATAATAATAATAATAATAATAATAATAATAATAATAACGATAACGATAATAATAATAATAATAATAATAATAATAATAATGATAATAATGAGGAGGAGGAGGAGGATTTATAAAGATTGATGCAGCTCTTCATGAAGGTAAATAGACAATTAAGAAGAGTGTGGTGAAATTTGTAATAGAGATTGTTTATTTAACAAATTGAACCATATTTCAACAGATCGTGTATCTTCTTTGGGTTCAAAATGTCTTTCTGCATTCTTTGTTTTTTTTTGTTTATTTTTAACCCAAAGAGAACAGACGATCTTTTGAGATATTGTTCAATCTGTTGGATAAACAATCTCTATTACAAATTGCATCGTGCTCTTCTTATTGTCTAATAATGATGATGATAATAATAATAATAATAATAATAATAATAATAATAATAATAATGATAATACGCAAAAAAACGATGAAAGAAAACTTTGTTTTACTGTAAGCCATCTCAGGAAACCGAAAAATATTTCTCATATGGAGAAAGATATTCCTCATAGGCGTAGAAGTGGCTGTGTGGTAAGTTGTTTGCTTATGAACCGCATGGTTCTGGGTTCAATCCCACTGCGTGGCACATTGGACAAGTGTCTTCTACTATAGCCTCGGGCTGACCAAAGCCTTGTGAGTGGATTTGGTAGACAGAAACTGAAAGAAGCTCGTCGTATGTATGTATATATATATGTATGTATGTCTACATGTTTGTGTGTCTGTGTTTGTCCCCCCAACATCGCTTGACAACTGATGCTGGTGTGTTTACGTCCCCATAACTTAGCGGTTCGGCAAAAGAGACTGATAGAATAAGTACTAAACTTACAAAGAATAAGTCATGCAGTGGGTTTGAACCTGCAACCACGTGGTTGGGAACCTGCAACCACGTGGTTGGGAAGTAAACTTCTTACCACATAGCCATGCCTGCACCTGAAAATGCATTGATGTTGAAAATGCTTAGCAGACAAACATAAAGGAAGTTTTCAAACAATAATGGAAAGTGAACAAAGCCCTTTTAGTTGTTAAAATCATAAGAGAAGTGGATTAGAAAATGCTTCGTAGAAAATCTCTACACCAAACATTAAAATCTGGTGAAACTGAGTCAATAAAAAATTCACAGTATCAGCGATAGAAGAGATGATTAAATTTGAAAACGCTTGCTACTGAAGTCTCTAACAATTCGTAATTAAAAAGAAATGTTTCAAAGTCTTAAAACCATGCTACTTTTTTTTGAAAATATATAAGTTGCAGACGATTATTTACCCTAAATCATCCCATGTAAATAGCAATTCAAAATTTTCGTTGGAGGGGAACAACTCTGTATAGGAATATCAAGAAATTTATATTAGTTTAAATTTTGGCACAAGGCTAGCCATTTCGGGAGATGGGTAAGTCGATTACATCAATCCCAGTGCTCAACTGATGTTTATTTAATCGATCCTGAAAGAATGAAGAGCAAAGTCTAACCCGGCAGAATTTGAACTCAGAAAGTAAAGTCGGAAGAATACAGCTAAGCGTTTTGTCTCGTAGCTGTAACGATCCAGCCAGCTGGTTGCCGTCCCAGGAAATTCATACTACAAACTTATAAATCATTGTATGATCTTAGACACCGACTTTAGAGTAGTGTTTATAATAATTTAGGATTCTAATCGGCGAGTTGGCAGAATCGTTATCACGCTGGGCAAAATGTTTTGCAGCATTTCGTCCGTCTATGCATTCGAAGTTCAAATTCTGCCGAGGTCGACTTTGTCTTTCATCATTTCGGGGTTGATAAAGTAAATACCAGTTGAGTACTGGAGTCGATGTAATCGACTAGCCCCCTTCCCTGAAATTGCTGGCCTTGTGCCAAAATTAGAAATCATTAATATAGAATCCTGCTGCAAACCAATATTCGTATTAATAGGGAAATGTGTTACTTATGGATTCCTTTTGTAAATCTATGCATCAAGTCATTGTAATTTATTATTGCAAATATGACACGGAAATGTTTATAATCAAATTTTCAATTAAAACACTGTGGTAATTGTGTTATTGCTACAAATATGGTCAGAAGAATGTTTATTTAATTCTGGACATACTTAATCAACAGCACCCTCCACCTACTTTGTTTCCTCATAACTTTCAGAGAAATGGATGCATTTTTAATAAAATTGCCTACAAATATCTTTCATGTGGTGTAGATTACGATTATATCGGTATTTCAAGTGAAAAAAAAAAAAAAATTGGTGACCCCCAGCGGAATTTGAACTCAGATTGTAAAGCCGAGGGGAAAAAAAGCTGCGTTATATGTTGTCCGGCACGACAACGTTTCTATCACCTTGCAGGCTAAACAATGTATATAGTATGGTTAATGTTTACTTTAACACCTGGCCACAAAGAAAAGGTATTAAAAGTGTAAAAAATGTGTATTAAACGAATATGAAAACAAAATTTGTGCCAACGAACCGGATGTCTTTCCTTCATAACTTTTAGGAAAATGATATCTTTTAATGAAATTTTATATAAATACTTTTGAAACAAAATAGATTACGATCATAAAGAAATTTATGGGGAAAATTTTTCCGAGAGGGTGAGGAGAGGATTTTCGATGAGAAAGAAATTCATAAATTATTTTTTCACTTGAGTGTAATGAAAGCTTGGAAAAATTTTTTTTTAGATTCATGTATTTTTTATTTGAGTAATAGAAAAGGGTTTTATAAAAGATCTCATGTATCATGGTGAGACAAGCAAATTCATAAATACGGTGTAGAATATGTGTTCACTATGGAGAAAAAAATTAAGCGCGATTTAGCTGTTGTTTTTAGCACATCTCCACCTTTTTCTATTACTCGAAAGAAAAATAAATGAATCTAAAAATTTTTTTTAAAGCTTTTTTTCCCCTTACAGTCAGGCAAAAAACCCCAAAAAAATCTACGAATTTCTTTCTCTTCGAAAGTCCCCCTCCCCCATCGGAAAAATGTTTCCCCACAAATTTCAATGAAATTTTATATAAATACATTTCAAACGGCATAGATTACGATCCATTTCCCTAAAATTTTTGTGGGAAAAAATTTGATCTTGTGAATTTTTCGAAAGTTCTCTCCCCACCTCACGGATAAAATTTACCCCATAAATTTCTTTATAATCGTAATCTATGCCGTTTGAAAGGTATTTATATAAAATTTCAGGTGCGAGTATAGTATGTGGTCTACCACGGTGTCAAACAGGGTTATCTACCTTACTTTTCAGATATTTCAGAGATAATTTTTTTCAGAATCATAGTTTTAGCATCTAACTATGATCACTCAGTGGCCTGAGTGTGTGCTCTGGTCACTGGATCCACATACTGTCGTTGATAGTTTACTGTCAGATGGTGATAACCTATGGCATTTAAATTATTATAAGCCGGTCACTCATCTGAATGAATTAGTGAACCTTTTTCACATTCTGTTTCAATAATTGGGTTCAGACTGTTCCTGCCACGCTGTTCTGCACAAAAGCATCGACAGTCTGAGCTTTGTTTGAGACCAAAAACCCATGGCTGATCAATTCTACATCCATGGTTCCTTTCGTTTCGTTGTTCTGCATCACTGTCTTCGAAGAGAGGAGCGTTGTCACCATTCAGTAATCTTCCTCTATTTTTGTCGACCAACAAATCTTGCTTCGTCGATCTGAATGGGGTTATCGTTTGTTCCAACTATTTTCCCTCGTGGTTCATGATAAACTATGGCTCCACACACCTCGCGGCACATTGTACCAGTCAGTTATTGTATTTTTAGATTTTCCTGCTGTGGTCACTGGTATATCCATGACAAAAAAAAATATTAGTTCTAAAATCTCACTCAGGCTCAGCTTGCAGTTTAATTTATTGTTCATATCCGTATAATGGAAAAATTGGTTTCCTTTATTAACTGAACGTTTAAAGTAGATCACATAGGCTATACTGTTTGACAACGTGGTATACCGAATACTATACTAGCACCAAATTTCATTAAAAGATCCATTTTCCTAAAAGTTATGAAGGAAAAAATCGGATCTTGTGAATTTTCCGAAAGTCCTCTCCCCCGCCCCAGTTCATTGGCGCAAATTTTTGTTTACATATTCGTTTAATACACACTTTATGTTTTACACCTATTACCCCCCCCCCCCCTTTTTTGTTTGTTTTGGTGGCCGGATGTTAAAGTAAACATCATTAACTTGTAGTATTACAAAATGTTATCACAGAAAGGTTTATCACCCTCTTGGTATTCCATACAGAGTTATTCCCCATCATAGGAAAATTTTCTAAAACATTACGCGTTGCTAAAGAGGAAAGAGAGATACCGAAGTTGCATGTTTAGGAAATAGTAAAATTAAAGATTCATTATACTTCTCATTACGTATGTACCTCATAGGTACTTATGCATTTGCAATTCCCCAAAACGTTAAAGTTTCCTGTCTCTGCTTGACGCGGTCGCGCATTGACATTTTTTGTCATCTTATCAATTACACAGAATACGGTTGGCAGAGAAGATCTAACGAGGCAGAAACGTATATATATATATATATATATATATATATATATATATATATATATATATATATATATATATATTTTAATTTATATATATATATATATATATATATATATATATATATATATATATTTTAATTTATGTATATATTAATATTATCTCAGTTGAAAAAACTTTGATAATGAAAATATGTTAATAGTTACCAGGGTAGCAAAAGTTACACGAAAACTGGAATATCATACCTGGTTAATAGGTAGAAATACCAAGTTAAAGTGATGTATTTTGAGTAGATATGAAGAATAATAATAAATGGAGCAAAACGCATATAATCAATAAGTTCCTTGATTATATGCGTTTTGCTCCATTTATTATTATTCTTTATATATATATATGTATATATATATATATATATATGTAGTGAAACTACCTATCGTCACTAGATACAAAACTACTATCGCCATTACATACAATCTTCTCATTTAAATATAAATAAATGCGAGCGTAGTAGAGAACCCATTCCTTGTCATCACGTGACTGATTATTATTCGAATTGGCAACTTCTTCGAGTCGTTCCCGCCAGAACGCAAACTGACCAATCACGGCCCCTAATAAGGTCACGTGATAGAGTATATTTCTACCATCTGGTGAGCCAATAGTTTGTTATAAATAGCTTTAACTCGGCGGCCAAATTTGTCTCGGTCCAGTTTCTCTTTGAGAACTGTTCCGTGTACCACACGACAGCAGCAGCAGTTCCACCGACCACTTCAGCAGCTTCGTCCAGCCACGATGACCTCCGCCGTCGCCATATCAGCAACAAGAGTCTACGACTACTAACCAGCACCTACCAAGCAGCCTCTATGCTACCAGCGTCAACACGACTTACTATGTACACCACACCAAACTACCGCGGCACATCTCTCTCTTCGATTCTGTTAGGTGACTCAGCTTCACCACGGTAAATAAACAGACAAGAGTTCTTAAACAGACAAGAAATTCTCAGCCAGCGACGAACATCTGTATAACAAGAATCACGGCCCGGCATCGATGCCACGACATCACAACTAGTGATCAGCACTGCCGCACTCAGCCTCTCCTCACTTTCACATACAGAACTTTTCCTATAGTGTACTAACGAACTGGTATAATTGCTCACGTGTCATTTACTGACTCTCTTTCTCTCTGCTGTAATAACATACACACACATGTATCACTCACATACACACTTTTCTTTGTACGACGGCCTGTCTTTGATTATGTTCTTATATGTCGCATTCACACTCTCACACAGACATACGTCTTTAACGCTACAATGAATATCTCTGTTATTCATCTAATACGGTTGTGGTCTTTCATTACTGGTCATCTATGTTATCGTCGCATAACATATCATGTATATCATCATCATCGATATATATTTTGTGTTCGACCGTGTGACGTGTTTAAATAAAAGGAGTCCTCTGTTTTTCCATTCGTCACCATTTCTCCTTTTTGAGTTCGCACGGTCGTCCCTTACATATATATATATATATATATATATATATATATATATATATATATATATATATATATATGATAGATCGCTGACCACTACATTTATATGTTTTTTCTCCTTGTTTCTTTCTGTGTTCCTTTCAGTTGAAGAGCGTAGCTCGAAACGTCAAAGCCTTTCTCTATTCCCAAGCGTTAAACTAATACATCCATTTGTTGTTTACACCACCTGTCTTCGTCTATTGTTTTTTTCGTAAATTCTCCCATATATATATATATATATATATATATATATATATATAAGTAATATTCAGTTGAATTAGGTACTTAAATTGAGACACCTCATTAGGTTGGAATAATATACACACACAAACACACACAACTATATTATGTAAATATCAAACTTAGTACATAAGTAGCGGCCGAATGATATTCATGCAGTGTATATAGACAATTAGACCCAGTTAAGTAAAGAAAACTGCTCTTGAGTAATTCATACATGTACCTTATATTAGATATACAGTCCATAATATTGACATTAAAAAAATTTTTTTTTTTTATTTCATATATATACGTGATTGTGTGTGTGTTACAATATATGGTTTCAAGTAATTTGATAGTTCTCATAAAAAAGCCTCTTAATGTGTCATTCTATAAAACATAAAATATGAAATACTATATGAGAGAAATAAGGAGTGTATAAAATAATAAACGACAGAATTTAGTTTTTAACAAAGACTTTCTTTCGTCTGAGGCCAGAGATTAAATTTCACCTGAGGCCACAGTTCAAATTTCACCTGAGGCCATAGCTTAACTTCTGCATTATTTTGATGAAATTTTGTCTTGCATTAATAGAGACTGTAAGTAACTTATTAATTATTAAATATATTAATATAAGTTATTAACATATTTTTTAAGTTACAAAGCAATTTGCCATGATATTAAAATTTTCTTACTGTTAAATAAGATTTCATCAAACTATTTCTCTGTGATTTTTATGACTTTATCTATCTATCTATCTATCTATCTATCTATCTATCTATCTATCTATCTATCTATCTATCTATCTACGTATATATATATATATATATATATATATATATATATATATATATATATATATATATATATATATATATATATATATATATATATACATACATATACACACACACACATACACATTCTTACACAATGAACCAAGCTATGTCTCTACATCTCTTCTCTTCCTCACATTTTCACCTCCCACTCCCCAATCTTGTCCTCTTGGCTCTTTGCCACTGTATCATTGCTATCCAGTAGCCCCTCCAACTCTATATACACCCTACCCAGGTCTGTCGCCACTTACTCACACTCTTTAATCACACTCCCTTCACAATATCCAGTCACTTATATTATGGCATTTGAACCTCAAGGATATGCCCTGGCACTTACTACTATGTATATCTCTCTCTTCCTTTACTCAGCCATCTCATTTATACTCTGATCCTGTTCCTTGTGAGTATGCCCGACATTTTGCTGCCATCTCCAACCTGCGGTCCTCCACTCTCTTTCTCTCTCTTTCTCCTGCACTTCCCTCAGGTTGGGCAACCATATATTTTCTTTGTGGTAGCACACTTGTTTCTGTCTTCATTCCTGATCTTTCTCTCTCCAGCTGCGTAACCCTGTACTTCCTCTACAGCAAGACACCTGTATCTGTCTCACTATAATTTTTTCATCATCACCTCCTCCAATGCTCCTCCTCTCTAAAAAGTTTTTTTCGTTTTTTTAATGGCTTGTAAGTACTTGGTAACCCTGTCAATGCAGGTGCCACTTAAAAGCACCCAGTCCACAGTGTAAAGGGATTGGTGCTCAGAAGGGCATCCAGCTGTAAAAACTTTGCCAAAACAGTCACAGAAGTCTGGTGCAGGCTTCGGCCTGGCTGGCTCTTGTGGTACCGTCCCATCCATGCTAGTGTGGAACACGGATGTTAAATGATGATGATGATGAGGAGGATGAGGATGATGACATACATGCATAAATACATACATGCATATATATATACATATCATCATCATCGTCGTCATCGTTTAACGTCCGCTTTCTATGCTAGCATGGGTTGGACGATTTGACTGAGGACTGGTGAAACCAGATGGTTACGCCAGGCTCCAATCTAATTTGGCAGAGTTTCTACAGCTGGATGCCCTTCCTAACGCCAACCACTCCGAGAGTGTAGTGGGTGCTTTTACGTGCCACCGTGCTTAGAGATATTCACCATTGCAAGACATCCTTGTCTTGATCATTTCATTCTTTATGACAACTTTATGTCATCAAATGAAAATCAATGAGTAGGCGTGACTGAGAGACCTTTGGATGAGTCATTTCGCTCTTTAAGACAGCTTGATATAATCAAATGAATATCCCGCCACTAGTTTAACCTGGCAAATGACTATGCAGGCCCAAGTTCACACATTTACAACTTAAAATGAACATTAGTCTATATTTCTTACCAAGGCATTTATTAACATTCATTTTACTCCTGCTGATAAATCTTCTAAATCAACCTTTGTGAGCTTCTTGAGTTTTTGAGTTAAATTTTTAATAAAACGCATACCTGTCTTGCACATGTGACCTGACATGAGCTGATTTCAATACATTTTTAAATGGAATAATTGCTGAGTAATGCTTACTTTTGATTACATGATTTCACTCTTTTATGTATGAATGTATTTATGTATGTACATACAAATGTGGGTATATATATATATATATAAGTATGTGTGTATATATGTTTGTATGTATGTATGCATAAATACATTCATTCACTTGTACATACATACATACATACATGCATGCAAATGCACGCACACCCACACTGAAATACACAGACACATATCTGTGTTACCTTTTTTTGTTTTATCTTTTGTTTGTTTCTCTCATTAGACATTGACCATGCTGGAGTACTGCCTTGAAGGCTTTAGACAAACAAATCATCCCCAGTGCTTATTTTTCTTGTTTGGTACTTATTTTATTAGTCACTTTTGCCAAACTGCTAAATTATATATAGATATAAACAAGTCAATACTAGTTGTCAAATGTTGAAGAAGGACAAAAAGAAAGAAAGACACTCCTGACACACACACACACACACACACACACACACACACACACACACACACACATGAATGAGAATAGCCATGGCTATAAAATTTCTTGACATATTTGTATTCAATAAGGGATACTAACCTGTATAATATCATCACCTCCATTTTGTGTTCAAATTCTATCCTTTCATTTAAATTTTAATATTATATAAGCTGTACTGTTTCATATATATTTAAATACAGTTTTCATACGATAAGTTTAACCATTATTTTTCATATCATTTATCCAAATTAAATAAATGCTTCCTTTATATATATATATATAACTCACTGTTAAATTTATTTATTATAATCCCATTGCTTTATCAAAATTTCCTAGGATAAATATTTTAAGACTAGGTTTTAAGTAGAATCTCCATTACCTTCTGAACAAAATTAGTATTTCACTAATAAATAGTATTTTAAGATTAAATTCTAAGGATTCAAAAGTGATCACATAACCGAACAGGTATTTTGTTGTCAGGATGTCTTTGCCTGATTTGAAGGTTATTTGATATAACGAATCCAAACATGCAATCCATTTTTTACCATCACGTCTAGATTTTAAGACACCCAAACCCCAACATTAATCAGCAGTGGGTGATATGCATGGACTTTAAGATGGTTAATTTTCTCCTGGAGGCAACAAAGTGGATACACCAAATATCCATGCTTTTTATGTATGTGGGACAGCAGGCCCAGGAACAAAACACTGGGTGATCAAAAAATGGCCACAGCAAACATTTTTTCCAGGATCTTTTATGATAGTTGAAGAGCCATTAGTTCAACTGGGGAAAAATTATCCTACCTCCACTCTATATCAAACTTGGCATTATGAAGCAGTTTGTTAAGGCTCTTCATAAAAATGGATCAAGCTTTCACTATATCTGCTGCACATTACCCAGTCTGAGCAGTGAAAAGATAAAAGCTGGAGTACTTGATAGGCCTCATATAACAAAATAGACAAAAAATGAAAACTCCATAAAATTGGTGAATTTCATTATGTTGCAGTATGGAATTCATTTGAATAGTTGTAAATGACTTTATATATGTCTATTAGAATGAACATGAAATTCTGTCTGTCCATCTAAATTTACTCTACATAAACATATATATATATATGCTTTTGGAACCAGGATGATCTCGAGATTGAAAATCTTCCCTCCATTTGGTTCTTGAACATCCAGCATTAGGATCAGGTCTGGATGAAGATTTGTTACATGCTAACAAGTGAAAATTCAAATTTTAAAAGAACTCTAAAAATTTGTGTACTTACAGTTTTTCATTTAAACTGAATTTAAAGTAATACCAAAACTCTGTGAATTAAAAAAAAATATTTTCAATTCAGTTCATTTAAAACTAGATCCAATTTAGAGTGAGAGGTTTTGTGTTCATGAGGTTTGAAGTTCTTGGAGTTTGTGAATTGAAGTTCTTGGAGTTTGTGAATTGAAGCACTCGGAAGGAAATATTGAAGAACTTGAACTTTCAGCCCAAATCAGACTTTTGTCCCAAAGCAAACTTTCAGCCCAAATTGGACTTTTACCTAAAGTGGACTTTTGGCCTGATCAGACTTCTGACTTGATTGGACTTTTGGTAGAGACAGTTTATTCAGAGATTTGGATGCTGGAAGAACTGCAGCTCAACTACTGGATCTAGGAAATCGAAGCATTCAACAAGACAGTAAGGGAGATATCACTTTTCCAAGTGGCAGTGAAATTTTGGTCAAAACTGTAGAAGAGTTGATTCCCAATGTTTACTCAAACATTGGACATAATTTTCCAGGTCGTTATTGACTTTGCCAAATGGCCATACTTGCACCAAAGAATGAAACTGTCCAGGTTGTCAATTGGAAAAAGGTATTCTCTTTTTCAGTAATCTTCAGCTTTATGTTAACATCTGCTGGGCAGCTAATTCCCACAACTGTACATAGTTTCTCTTCTCTATCTCAAAATCATTATATCAGGTTTGTTGTGCTTACATTTTATTGAGGTCTTCACTGGGACTTTCCACCAGTTGTCCTTTTTATTATGAGTGGCTATGGCTTCTACCATACTGTGGGTTCTTATTTCTTCCTCCTTGGGGTTATCCATCTAACAGATTTCATCACAGAGTGTCCTAGCTACAACATCATGTCTCATCGGTAGATAATACCATGATGACATTTTCATACAACTGCTTACAATGTGGGTGATATCTTCTGTGTTAACTCCACAAAGTCTGCGTTGGTTGTCACATTTTACTGCTTATTATCAACCATCTCACAATTGGTCTGCCCTTAAGTCTCCAACCAGTTGGCTTAGGTTGGAGAATCTAATCTGTGATTCTTTCCCTGAGACATTCTAACCATGTGTCCATAGTACTTAGCTGTGGTCTCTCAGTGTATTTACTTATTTATATGTATTTATTACAAATTTTCAATTATATGAATTTATTTATACATGTTAAAATTAGTAATTTCAGAAATGATGTGTGAAATACGTTTTGCAAAAAAGTAATCTTGTCTGGCAATTTCACATGTGTCTGATTAAAAATGTTGTTTCATTTTCAGTGAAAGATGGAAGACACACTTCGTAAATACTGTCAGCACTATATACCTGAGGAAATGTGTCCTTACATTAAGTCAGGCATTTTTGCAATCCTGGTGGTGTCAGGTACAACCTTTCTGTTCAATTTACTCAAAAGACAACGCATGTGCATGAAAGTTAAAAGAGCTATGAAGGAAGCCTACAGTAAACGTGCAGAACAACTAAAGTCTTTAAAGGAAAAGTTACAGAAATCAAGTGTAAGTATTTGAAATATATATTTCTGCATTTCTCTCTCACATCACTTCTCTTTCTCTCTCTGTTGCTCTCTCTCTCATGCTACCCTTCACTTCACTCACTTAAGTTCTTTGCCTCCAATAGAGCTTAGCCAGTTTTTCTAACTTAAAGGACGTTGTACCTCTGGAGGCTAATTATGCTTATAATAAAACATACACACTATCCTATTATTATTAGTCAATCCTTTCATAAAATCAAAATCAGACTTGTAAATCCAAGAATAAAATATTAAAATACGTTTTTTATTCATTTTTATTCAAGGCATTTTTCTAACACAGTTTTTCATCTTTTTCAGCTTACTGAAGAAATGAGAAATGAAATTCTATCATTGGACATTGTCCAACTTCAGAGACGACTCAAAGACCGTTCATTAAAAGCTATTGATGTTCTTCATGCTTATCAATACAAGGTTATTTAATTTTTATTATTATGACTTCTTTCTTTTATCTTTCTTTTTAAAACCATTTTTATATTTTATTTGCTTCTATCATTATAAGACAAGTTTGAAAGAAATGTGAAGACTTCCTAATAAGAACCTTTAGCCATTACCAGCTGCCAGCAAGTAATTGCTGAAGGTCCCTAACGTATGGGTCATTTACAAGGATTGGATCTTTTTTAAAACGGGGGCCACATTTTTCATTAACGAAACACTTTGAAACTTGGAACACTGGTAGAATATGTCATATAAAACATCTTTTTCTCTTAGTCTTCTTTAAAAAAAAAGAAATCCATAAATTATTCCATGTTAAAGTTGTCGTATTTCTGTAATTTCAACCAATCACTGACGTCCATTCAGCCGATATACATTAAGTGCCGACTACATAAACAAACGATTCTGAAACAATTAATCCTAACCCTAACCCTAACTCTAACCCTAACCCTAACCCTAGGGTTAGGGTTAGGGTTAGGGTTAGGGTTAGGGTTAAAGCAAATTTAAAATGAAAAAAGCAAATAAAACGAAGAATCGTTTGTTTATGTAGTCGGCACTTAATGTATATCGACTGAATGGACGTCAGTGATTGGTTGAAATTATTGAAATAAGACAATTTTTTACATGAAATAAATTCGAATACAAAAATATTTTTCTGTTCTATAACACAAAATAGATAAGTATACGAAGTTTGAAAGTCTTTCGGTACCAAAAACACTACGTAAAACATTAATGAAAAATGTGGCCCCCGTTTTAAAAAAGATCCCAAGGATTATTGGTAATTTACAGGAACCAAATTGTGGTAAAGTTGAAAAGTGTAGGACATAAAAACTGATATATCAGGTTACGGGTCTGGCTGTGTGATTAAGAAGTTGGCTTTGCAACGATTAGGTTTCACCTTTAGCCCCATTGTGCAGCACCTTGGGGCCATGGGAAAATGTCTTCTACTATAGCCCTGGGCTTTCCATTGTCTTGTGAGTGAATTTGGTAAATGGAATCTGTGTAGAAGCCCGTCATCGTTGTCCTCATCCACATCATCATAGTCATTTAACATTTGTTTTCCATGCTAGCATGGGTTGGATACTAGCTTGGGTTGGACATCATGTGTGTGTGTGTGTGTGTGTGTGTGTGTGTGTGTGTGTGTGTGTGTGTGCGTGCGTGTGTGTTTGTAGACAAAAGCTGAAATGAATTTGTTGTATATATCTATCATCATCATCGTCATTTAGGACCTATTTTCAATGCTGGCCTGTGTTAGATGGTTTGATTGGAACTGGTAACAGGTGGATGCCCTTCCTAATGCCAACTACTCCAAGAGTGCATGCACACATACACACACATACAAGATTATAATAATTCCTTTACTAGAATAATCCTCTTTGGATTATTGTCATAATAATCCATATTTTGGCAGCTAAACACATTGTGGTTTTTAATTACATGCCTTCATGTTGTGAGTTCAAATCTTGCTGAAATTGACTCTTATTTTCTTTTATCCTTCAAGGGCTGATAAAACAAATACCATTAATATAACGAAAATTCAATTTAATTAGGTGTTATCTTTTCCCCACCCCAAAATATCTGCATTTTTGCCAATATTATAAACCAATATTTAGTATGTCTAACCTCTGATTTTCTAACACAGGCACTTGAAGCCCAAGAGGAAACCAATTGTTTAATTGCAATAATTCCTGAAGCTGAGGTAAGAACACTTGATTCATTCTGAGTTTATTCTCCAAGTAGCCTACAATGTGTTTTCTATATATCATTCTATATACAATCCTATATTGTTCAATCTGTGTTCTATGTATGTTCCCTCTCTTACATGTACTGTTTGTGTTTATAGTTGCTCCACCGATTCCTCCAACCCCAGCATCCTCATCAAGTCTTCAGTCCTCCTCTTATCAAACAGCTTCACTCCGCACATCCCTCTCACCATTGCTCTCTCAGTCCTTCTCAAAGTTGCCATCTCTCTCTCCTTCAGACATCATATCTCACTCCCTTACAGCATTGCAGCTCTCACACAACTCCTATAGACCCTTCCTTTCATCTTCAGTGAAATCCTTTTCCCATATAACAACGCTCCACGTTCCCTGAACTTCACCCAGCCAAGTCTTGCTCTTGCTGTCTCAGCTGCTTCACATCCACCACTTACATCCACTCCATCTCCCAAATAATAAAACCCTCTCACCGTTTCCACTTCATCACATAACATTTCCACTGGTTCCACCAGCCCTCCAGCTCCTTTCTCACATCTTCCACAAACAGTCTTGGGGTCACCTTCTTCATTTTCATACATCTACCATGAATCTATTTCACACATCTTGTACACAACACTGCATTTGCCATTATCCTCCTCCCACATGGATCCACCTTACTCACTAACACTTTTCCTTTCAGCCTGCTCACCATCATCTTTGTCTTCCTGAGGTTTCCCTTCAAACCCTTGCTTTCAAACGCCTCCTTCATTTCCAAAACTTCTTCATTCCCTCCATCGTTTCACTCATCAGAACAAGGTATCTGCATACAGTATCTCCATTATCAATCCTTCTCTTGCACTCTCTGTCACCACATCAACCACTACTGCAAACAACAAGAGTGACAACACAGATCCCTGATGCACACCAACTTTCACTGCAAACTCCTCTGACAGCTCTGATCCAATTCTAACTCTTGTCTTTACCCCCTCATACAAACTTACCACTGCCCTCACTATTACCTCTAGTACACCTCTCTTCCTCAATGTCCACTCAGTCCCCTTCCTTGGAACCCTATCAAATGCCTTCTCCAGATCAACGAAGCACATGTACAACTCCTTCTCCTTATCTCAATATTTCTCTTGCAATCTTCTTATGATAAACATTGCATCTATTGTCCCTCTCCCTGGCATAAAACCAAATTGCATCGCGTCCATATCCACCCCATTCCGAATTCTCATCTCCAACACACTTTCCACTATCTTCATTAATCAAATGTATCGACCCCAGTACTTACTTATTATAAGCCTGGTACTTATTCTGTCAGTCTTTTTTCCCCAAACCATTAAGTTATGGGGATGTAAACATATCAACACCGGTTGTCAAGTAGTGGTGGAGAACAAACACAGACACAAAGACACACACAGACATATATATATATATATATATATATATACATACATATATATATATATATACGACAGGCTTCTATCAGTTTCTATCTTCCAAGTCCACTCATAAGGTTTTGCAATTAAAAATGTTAATGATTTAGGGTTTTTTTTTTCCAGGAATTAGCTCTGAAATGTGATTCTGTTCCACATGTGACCAAACCTCTTCATGGAATTCCAATCAGCCTCAAAGAAAACATAATCTACAAGGTTGGTTCCTTATTTCTTTCATCCTTTATTTCTTTATTCTTTTTCTTGTTTCAGTCAGTGAACCGAAGCCATGCTGGGGCAGTGCCTTGTAGGGTTTAGTCAAACAAACTGACCCTAGTTGTTTATCTTTAAGCCTGGTACCTGTTTTATTGGTCTCTGACCATGTAGTGATTCTGATGGATGTAGTAGAATAAACTAGAAAGGCTAGTTACACAGTTTTGATCTTATAATAATTTTCTTTTCTTTCATTCAATTAGGGACTTCACACAACCTGTGGCTTAAGTTTCAGCCTGTTGAGCCCACCTCATGCAGATGATTCAAATCTTGTTAAGGTATGTTTTATTTTATACTCAAAAAAATGCTTCAGTCATTCTAAGCAATTTCAGAATCACAATGAAGTTGTGAAAATGAATAGTGAAGAGTTAAATGTTTTGGTAATTGACTTAACTACTCCTGGGTATGAATATAAAAACTACACCTATCTGCTAAGCCATGTCTAGCTATTGTGAAACCAATATGATCTCATGCTAAAAATTCATGGCCTCCACATCAGCCTGTGATTGGTGGAGAGGACATGCGGAGGCCTTCATCCTGCAGTTGACTAAACAATCCAATCCAATCCTAACTTATTGGTACCAACTTGTCAAACATATTCCCAGGGTAAACAATACAATTCCTCCTGTTTAAAAGAATTTGCATTTAAAATAAAACCTTCTATTACATTTTAATATAATAACTTCCTTTATATAAATGTTTTAATTATTTTTTTTATGTAATAACTTTCTTTATATAAATGTTCTTAGTTATATTTCTATAAAAGCTGAAAGAATGAAATTATGATTATTGATAAAGATTTGTATTAGTGGGAAAAGGGGGAAGAGAAAGAGGGTGATAGATATAGATGTCGTCGTCATCATTTAACGTCCGCTTTCCATGCTAGCATGGGTTGGACGATTTGACTGAGGACTGGTGAAACCAGATGGCTACACCAGGCTCCAATCTGATTTGGCAGAGTTTCTACAGCTGGATGCCCTTCCTAACGCCAACCACTCAGAGAGTGTAGTGGGTGCTTTTATGTGCCACCGGCACGAGGGCAATTAATATATTTTTCATTTTGAATGAACTTCTTTGTTTGCTATAATTGAATCAATGCTTGAATAGCTTCAATTTCTACTTCAGTGCCTGAAAGAACTTGGTGCTGTTCCATTTGTCACAACAAATGTACCACAGTCTTTAATGAGGTAAGCTTTCATTAATTGCTTGGGGCTAAATTATATTCCTCTTTGCAGTGCTCAACCTTTGGCTCACACTTCACATCTTGAATCAAATGCCTTTTTTTTTCTCAAGCCAAAGTGGGGTGACCTTTAACTGGATGTGGACTAGGGTATCAGTGTGTGCAGCATAAACATTGTCCTTTAAATGTGAGCTGTACTCCTGAGTTTTGCATCACAAGGCTTTTCTCACTGAAAATCAATAAGGATTACATTGTTTATGAAGTTTTACATACACACACACATATATACATACATATTTATATAGATACATACATATATGTATATGTATATATCATCATCATCATCGTTTAACATCCGCTTTCCATGCTAGCATGGGTTGGACAATTTGACTGAGGACTGATGAACCAGGTGGCTATATCAGGCTCCAATCTGATTTGGCAGAGTTTCTACAGCTGGATACCCTTCCTAATGCCAACCACTCTGAGAGTGTAGTGGGTGCTTTTACGTGCCACTGGCATGAAGGCCAGTCAGGCAGTACTAGCAACGGCCATGCTTGAAATGGTGTATTTTATGTGCCACCTGCACAGGAGCCAGTCCAGCGGCACTGGCAATGATCTATATGTATATACATATATATATATATATATATATTTAGTCACAGAGTGAATGGAATTTTTGCACTGAATGTTCAAACTGAAAGGAAAATATTTGATGTGTTTTATTCCACAGTTGTTACTTTAAATCTTGAAAGCTTTATTAACTGAAATTTCCATATAGCTTTGCAACACCCTAATAACAGTCAAAATCATAATAATAATAATTCCTTTTCAATATTCATATTTTCTTTTCAGTAAATCCTGTAATAATAATATTTACGGACAAACTAGAAACCCGCATAAAGCTGATCGATGTCCTGGTGGATCAAGTGGAGGGGAAGGAGCTCTCATAGGCTATGGTGGATCAATTTTGGGTATAGGAACAGATATTAGTGGTAGCATTCGCTGTCCAGCTCACTTTTGTGGTATTTATGGATTAAAAACAACTACTTCTCGCATGGGGTAAGTCTGTGAAATGTTTTCTACAAACCCTTTTGGCTCTATTCCTCTGTTTATAAAATTTACCCTGAGCCCTTCCTAAATGTAATTTATATGTAAAGTGATTTTTATTCACTTCATTAACCTGCAGGTTCGAGGTCAAACCTACAAGAGTAAACAAGAGAGACGGAGACAGGCAGAAACAAGGAAAATGCCCCTTATATTTGAATATGCAAATATTCTTTTAAAAAACTTTTCTTTTAATTTTTCCAAAATTTAATTGTTTTCCATACTTACAGTTGAAAAAGTCTCATTGGCTGAAACTGGTACTGAAATGTTTTTTATAAAAGTATTTTAGCATTTTCTACCTTGACCTTTTTTTTTTCATATATATATATGGGGTGTGGTGAATTTATTGCTGTCTAAATTATGCAAAAATGAAAATAACAACGACATCTCATTTTAACAGATATTTACCAAAATTACATAAAAATATCTTGAAATACTAAAGAGTAAATTTATTCAATAAAATTGTCATCGACTTCAACCACACCCTCCAGACGACTTCAAAATCTCCTGCAACTCTTCTGGACGGTCTCCTTGTTTAAGTTGGTGAATGCTGCCATAATCCTTGCCTTCAGTTCATCTTTGGTGTTACAAGGAGTTTTATTATGATGACATATAAGTGTCAGATTGTAATTGATTAATTCGCTAATTAATTGATTGATTAATTGATTTTGATAGGTTTAATTTTTTATTTCAATTATAGGACAGGCAGTATATTTAAACCAGTCAAAGAACAAATTCTCAGTAAGAATCATATTGCTTTTCCTTCATGTTTTCATTTATAATATAGATAAACTCAATGATGTGATCTAAAGGAAGAGTCTCAAAACAAGCTTGAAATAGCAGTTAAATCACCTTTAAATCTTACTCCACCATCTTAAAAAAATATATAAAAGACATTGGATAAATGTAGTCCTAGACAGTGCTCAGTCCTTTCTATTTAACATAGTCTTTAGGGCCTTAATGAAGGCATTTAAGACTGGATGCCTGTGGTAACTGTCATATTCTGATGACCATGTTCTTCTAACTGAATCCATGGTAGGATTAGGGAAGGGATTCTGAGGTGAAAATAAAATCTGGACTCAAAGCTTCCTCAAAGTTAACTTAGCAAAGACTGGAAGTTTTGGCATGTATGGAAAGAAAACAACTTTACTACCATCAAGGAAATAACCATGTGTGATATATAGAAAATAAATGGATAGAAATTCGATATGGTATACCTAATGCAAGCTATGGATACACTAGAGATGTAGTGGAATCATAGACAGATTAACAGAGGAAGAAGTCTTTGTATGTGACAGATTTGATGGGGCAATAAACTCTTAAGAATGCACAGAAAATAGATGTTCTGAAACGTCTTGGAGTTATCTAGGTAACCTAATCAACAGTGATGGAATATGTTCTCAAGGAAGAACAACCAGAGAAAGAACAGAATGGAGAAAGTTCAGGAATCTATTATTCTAGTTCTACTGTCAACAGCAATGAGTTTCTCTATCTGAGTGAAAGACAGACTGTATGATGCTTGTATATGAGCTGCAATACTACGCAGTAGTGGGATGTGGACCCAGAATGTGAAGGATCTATGGAGATTGGAAAGAAATGAAGGGAGCATGCCCTACAGGATGTACAATGTGTCAGCATACATAATTAACAATGTGGTTTGTTTGATTAAAACTGATCTAAGATTGAACAATATCAATCTTTTAATTTTATTTTTTCAATTTCTCAGATATTCCTTTTCTGCTTGTAATCTATGGACTACGACCATAATGGGGCACAACTGTCAGTACTTTCCGCTGATTATACCAATCCAGAACTTAGAGTAGTGCTCATTTTACCCAGCTCTATTGTAGTTTTGGTAGCAGACATTTTCACAAGTTGCTGCCTGTTGTAACCAAAATCTGATTCACACTGATAAAATGCAAACTTTTTAACCATACAGTTATACCTGCATATAACAATTCTATTTATAATGATAAATTGTTTGTTTAATTACTGTTCTTTATTTAATTAATGGCATCATTTCTCTAATTACAGTTCAGACTTCTGTAGGCCCAATGGCACAGACTGCTGATGGCTTGATTATGGCAACAAAAGCATTGTTTTCTCAAGAAGTCTTTGAAATGGATCCCCAAATATCTCCTATAGAATTCCAGAATCATGTAAGGAATGGTATTTCTTGATTTCCATAGATTTTTTTTTTTGAGAATTATTACTGGTGTCTGATGTCTTCCATGCAGGAAGTGCAGGCGATTGTCTTAACTAGTACGTCACATGGTCTGAGAAGAGCATTGTTGCTGTGAATATTCTTTCCTTTTTCTCCATTATTTTCTTTGCTTACTTTTTATTTTTTCATTTTTCTCTGTATTTCTTCCCCTTTTTCTTTATCACATGACTTTTTAAATGATGAATCTGGTCTGTTTATTTTAATGGCCTACCGATGTATACAGTGTGTTTCTCTACCCTAGGTGTAAGGAAGACATTCAGCAGGAAATGGAAATAGAACTCTGCATGCAAGACTCCAGGAATTCCAACAAAACTTGTGATAAAAAGAAATTATAATAACAAATTTATTTTCTGTTACTTTTCAGTTGTTTGATAGCAAGAAAAAACTGCGGATTGGATATTATGAGACTGATAATCTAAATAAAACCATACCAGCCTGCCGTAGAGCAGTTCTTTTAGCAAAGAATGCATTGGAATCTAAAGGGCATATGGTAAGAATGTTATCATTATTTTAAAGAGACTTGTCGGGTAAAGCTGGAACAATACAAGAAGATATGAAGTAAACTACAAAGAAAACAAAACAAAGTTGTAGTTTTATCTCATATTTTATTTTTATTCTTTTGTTCTTTTACTTGCTTCAGTTATTTGACTGTGGCCATGCTGGAACACTGGCTTGAAGGGATTTAGTCAAAGAAATGACCGAGAGAGGCTTTTCTTGGCATGAGGCTATAATAAAAGACACTTGCTCAAGGTGCCATGCAGTTGGACTGAACCTAGAACCATATGGCTGGGAAGCAAACTATCTTAGCACACTACCATTAAAGTTAGGGCACCTATGAAGAGTCTATCATTGATAGCAGTTGTTGTTTCATTAAATTTACAGGTGATTGATTTTACTCCTCCGAGGATCCTTGATGCTGTGCTTTTGGCAGTAGAAATTGTGTTCTCTGATGGACGTTTGATGAGAAAATTAATGTAAGTATTCTATACCTGTGTTCCCCAAATATTTTCCTTGCACCAAAGACTGGTTTCATGCAAGGTTTCCTAATTTTCTACTTTATATAAAGAATTATACTCTATTTAGCAACGCAAAAAACAATTAAAACTGCAGATCATATATTAAGAACATAGTATTATATTTCTGTTAGTTAATAAAAAGATTATACCCACTTTTAAATTACTTTCAGTACAATCTGCATATTTTTCTCCTTCTGTTCCAGAAAATATGAAAGTCCAACTGAGGAATTGTATTTTATTACAAAGTCAGAAGGTTTTAGGAAAATTATTTCAGCCCTTGTTTATCCTTTTGTAAGTATTATCTTCTTAATCCTAAATATTTTCTACCAAATATGTTTTTATTTTGCTGATGAAGGACAAATGTCTGAAATGTCAAGAATGTTTCCTTTCTTTTTAAGAGTTAAACTAAAACAACATTCATTAAAACTGGACCCTCTCATGTTGTCTTCTTTTTGAGTTCATTGTCTGATATAAACATATTTTGTAGAATTCATGTGCATGTGGTGGATGTTATGTACAGTCATAGATTACATTGCTGATCATGTAATCAAGAGGTTGAATTTTACTAAAACATATTTATTTACATTCAGCCATTGTATGCCTGAATGTAAACTTAGAAATTTCGATGTTGCTAGAAGTTGTAGTTCTCTTTCCATACTGTACATCTAATTCAAGGGCTTAGCCTTGCTGGGCATGAGACATTCTGGCACAGTCATTTTGACCTCACTAATTTGATGCTGACTTACTTGACATCAGACTCATAATGTTTCACTTGTTGTTCTCCCTTTTCCTCTTCCTTTCTTTCTCTTCCACTCCTTTCTCTCTCTCTCTCTCTCTCTCTCTCTCTCTCTCTCTCTCTCTCTCTCTCTCTCTCTCCCCTCTCTGTTTATGAGTGCAAGTATATTTCTCTTTATGTGTATGAGGAGAGAGAAAATGTTTACGTCCACTGTGTTCAATTAATATATAGCAATATCTCCCCCCTCTCTCTCTTTCTCTCTGTCCCTCTCTTTGTTTTTCTCTTCAACTCTCTTTATTTGTATGTTTATGTTTCTGCATACGTGTGCATGTAGTTTTGCACATATACACATGCATGTGTGTGTGTGTGTGCGTGTCTTCAGTGCCAAAAAGTACTGTCACCAAAGCAGGACCAGTGTCCCAATCAGCCATGCCAAATCACCAGCATCCAAACAGCTGCACCCAATTGTCTCATTTCAGCTTTGTCACATCGTCTCACATTGATTCAGCCTGAAAATAGTCTGTGGAATACTCAGCTACTAGCATGGTAATTTCATGAGTAGGAATTCATTTGGCTGAACAAACCAACTGAATTCTCATAGTGAAGACCAACTGAGAATCTACCATTGAGTGAACATTGAAATTATAGAAAATAATTTCAGACTTTGAAATTATAAGAAATAAATAACTAAATAAATAGATAAATAAAAACTCAACAAATAAATAAAAGAAAAAAAAAACGAAATGGGATGGTTTTTAAATGAAAAATATTTTGTTTTCACATTTTTGTTTGTTCGCTTTTTTACTTTATATTAATCCTGTTTTGCTAGGACAAGCTGGCATCTAAATCCATTTATGCATCGGATGGACGTAGGTGAGTGTGAAACAGTTTACCCTGTCTTTGCTTGTTTGTTTCTACATATATCTTTCTTTCCAGTAAACTCTGCTGTTCTTTACCATACTGTTTACATCATGGGATTTATAACAAGGTTTATTGTTATACTTTAATCTTTTGCACTACAGTGTTTATGTTGTGATGTTCACACCATAATTTGCCCCAGCATGGCCACAGTCTAATGACTTAAACACAAGTAAAAGAGAATATACATACATTTATGCATGTATATGTAGATATATATGTATGTATGTATATGTATGTATGTATATGTATATATATATAGGAAAATGAAAGATAATAATAAGGCAGAATGCTAAACTGGAAGCATATTTTAATAAAGATTTCTAACTGGCTTTCATTGCATATCAAATTTTCAAGAAGAGGGAGAATGAAAATGTTTTTTACAAAGAAGTACAAAATGAAGAAAATAATATATAAAAAAATAAATATACCAATACATTATATTGTCTCTAGGAACAGATATAAACTTCCTGTTGAAAAAGAGTTCATAACTCCAACTAAAAAGATTTGTCTCCCCTTACACACACTTCCTGTTTTGACACCACACTTCCTGCTTAACACAAACTTTTAGCTCCTTTTCTCTTTTTTTAAACCTAACACAACTCTCAATTCTCATGCATCCTTATTTTTCTAACCATTATATACATGAACAACCATTGAACTTCAAAAGCTCAAAGACAATATAATGCATTGGTATATTTATTTTTTTATATATCATTTTTTTAATATATTATTTTCTTCATTTTGTACTTCTTTGTAAAAAACATTTTCATTCTCCCTCTTCTTGAAAATTTGCTATGCAATGAAAACCGGTTAGATATCTTTATTAAAATATGCTTCCAGTTTAGCATTCTGCCTTATTATTATTTTTCATTTGCCTATTATTTCTCCACGTGCGGTTAACACAACCCCACTATTTACTGACTTATATATATATATATATATATATATATATATATATATAGCACCTGTTGCAAGTTCTCTTTCATAGGTTAAGTTAATGCAGTTGACATGTAATCTGAGCATCTGAGTCTTCACAGGTTTAGGGGCTCCAATTCTGATTTGTATATTCTGTGGCTTACTGACAATAAAGAAATACTATAAGGTTCAGAAAATTGATTTGCCTGGTGGGTTGGTGGGCGGTCTATAATGGTGTAAAGATGGCCTTGGAAACAGATGCTGGTCTGCATTGGCAAGATTTTTATTATTTAATGAAAATTGGTAAAAAGAGTACAGTGAACTTGCTGCCAGGAATAGAATATCGAATGCTTCAGACAGAGTTCTTCTTCATGGAAAAGTTGATTGAAGAGAAATTAATAAAGAGACAACAGAGCTTTGCATCCTCTAAGTTAACCCTTTAGCATTTAAATTATTGAGTCAAATATAATTCTTATTTATTCAGATTGTTTTGAATTAATAGTTCATTATCTCTTAGCTTTGAGATTTTGATGATGTGATCTGACCAGTTCACTCATAAAGCTAGTAGAATATTTGGGCTGGATATGGCTGGTTTAAATACTAATGGGTTAAAAAAGATACAGGCTGCAATTGATAAAGAATGCTAGGCAATAGGATCTTCATATGTGGATAAGAAGTGGTAGAAGAAAGAAACTGTTTGAGAAAGATAAAAGCTACAAGGATTGGAATGAAGAGGACTTCCAGTTGGTAAAGCTGGGAGACGTGCAATGAAGAGTGGTCTTAGGTTGTTTAAATTATTTAGGTTTTATAAGATATAAAAAAAAGACAACAAAATATTTCAATATTTTTCTCTCTGTTTTTAATTCTAGAAAATATCAAGACATATATAATTTGGTTGCTGAAAAAGAAGTGAGTCTCTTTAAAATAGTTTTCTTTGAGTTTATGTCCAGTTTATGTCATCTTCAAGGCTGAAATCTCCACTTCTGAATTTTGCAAACCATCTTCTGCAAGCTCTTTCATTCAAGCATTCTTTCCCATAAAGGGAAAGTATGCTTCGAGTCGCTTTGGCTGCAGAGTTTCCTTTTTTGTACTCATAAAGCATTATGTACCTCAAATGCTCTTTGGATACTTCCATGTTAGAAAGGGTTTTAATCAAAGAAATTTTAATTCTATTATTCTGTAAAGTAATATTCAATTAGTCTAAATGTACACAAATGCATAAAAATAATTTTTAATTCCATTAGACATTCTAAAATACTATTAAATTTTATTCAGTTTAAAAAAAGGTAAAATCAGACAGAACTTATGGGATGACCTGATATATATATATATATATATATATATATATTGTATTTCATCATCATCATAATCACCACCGACACCTTCTCCTCCTCCTCCTCCTTTTCCTTTTCTTCATCCTCTTCCTCCTCCAACACCAACCATTCCTTCTTTTCCTTCTCTTCCTCCTTCTCTTCCTCCTTCCCTTCTTCTTTCTTTCTTTCTTTCTTCTCCTTCTCCTGGTCTTCCTCCTCCATACCACCACCACCACTACCACCAGTTTGTTCTTAATTAAAACCTTTATTTATCATTGGCTGTTCTCTTTATTTATTCATTCTTTTTATTTTCATTTATCTATCAGCCCTTCTCTTATGTTTCAGAAATATGATAAAGAATTTGCTGATGCTATGCAAAAAGATAAATTGGATGCTCTCATCTGCCCTGTCATGTCTTCAACATCACTACTGGCAAAGAGTTCAAGCTTTGGAAGTAAGTCCACAACACTTTAAATTAATCTAAATTGAACATTTAAAAAGTAAACTTCTGGAAAACTTGATGGATAAGAAACATTACCTGTAAGTGTAAAAGTACAGGTATGGCTGTATGGTTATGATAGTTGCTTGCCAACTCTGTGGTGTTTGTTTCAGCCCCACTGTGTGGCACCCTCAGCAGATATTTTGTGTTACAGCCCCAAGCTGGCCAAAAACTTTTAAACGGTGAGCGGAAGCCTGTCATATACTTGTTATTTTCACAGTGTACAGAAAGATTTGTGATGATGCTTTACTCTTTTACTCTTTTACCTGGTTCACTCATTTGACTGTGGCCATACTGGAGCATCGCCTTTAGTCGAGGAAATCGACCCCAGGACTTATTCTTTGTAAGCCTAGTACTTATTCTATCGGTCTCTTTTGCCGAACTGCTAAGTTATGGGGACGTAAACACATCAGCATCGGTTGTCAAGCGATGTTGGGGGGACAAACACAGACACACAAACATACACACACACACACACATGCACACACACACACACACACACACACACACACACACACATATACATATATACGACGGGCTTCTTTCAGTTTCCGTCTACCAAATCCACTCACAAGGCTTTGGTCAGCCCGAGGCTATAGTAGAAGACACTTGCCCAAGGTGCCACACAGTGGAACTGAACCCAGGACCATGTGGTTGGTAAGCAAGCTACTTACCACACATCCACTCCTGTGCCTATATATGTATAGGTAACGTCGATTTGATGGAAGGAGTTAATTAATGTAAAGCAGAAATATTCAATCACTATAAACAAACCATTTGTGCAGGTTATCCAACAAAGAAGTTGCATAACCTTTATCTGTCATTTACCACAGGAGAGTCAGTCTACTGTTGTTTATCCAATGGATTTTCTGTACAAAGTTGAGATGGTCATAATTGGAATGTATTTGATTATTGGTTTGCTTGATGAATACTAACTTGATGCCAAACAACAAGAAAATAATTATTTAACACATCAGTGAACATGGGAACTTCTACATGATTGCTAGATCTTCTAGAAATTACAGTAAATTTTTCCTCAAATCATGCCCTTGCATCATAAAAATTCAAGGACAAACTAGATAATGGAGTCTTAGATGTAAAAATGAAAGGACAGCCATGCTAGAATTATTTGATTATAGTAGAGGATTTCTCTCAACAAGGGATTATTTGGAGTTAAAACAACAACAATCCTTTTACTATCATTTTACTTCTGATAATTTTCTTTGCAGGGTTTCCAAACTATTCTCTGCCCTATAATCTACTGAACTACCCTAGTGTGTCTATGCCTGTTACCAACGTAACAGAAGAAGATGTAAAGGCGACTTATAAACCTAAGACATTGATTGAATACTCAGTGAAAAATGTAAGGCTATTTTTTAATTTTTGTTTTATGTCATTCCTGTAGATTGTGATCAATAACATCTTTGGTTATAGGTTTCCAGTAAGTGGTACAGCACATAAATATTTACACATATCACATACATTTATAAAATGAAACTTGAAATTTTGAAAAAAATTGTGTCAATATGTATGTGTACATGCTCACCATTTTGTTGTTCACATCAAATCCTGGTATAATTGCAATTTACACACCTTGAAGGTATTTATAGAAATTTTTATTAAAATATACCCCATTTCAGAAAGTTACAAGGTGAAGCTAACTAGTTTGAATTTTCTGAAACTCCTGTCCCCACTCTCCTTAATTTGTTTTCACGAATTTCAATATAATCAGAATCTATATTATCTAAAGCATATCTGGAGAAAATTTCATTAAAAAATATCCATTTCTTTGGAAGTTATGAGGAAACAAAGTCAGCGGAGCACATTTGATTATCTAGTGAGTCAGGAAAGCTATTTTTGTTGTCATGTCAGAGCACAGGTGGGCTATAGCATACTCCAACCAATCAGGGCTGGACACATATGAATACTAGAGGCAATTCTCTACTCATGAAGAGAAGTGGGAGTTTTAAGCTGTTGGCAAAAAGAAGTTGGATCTCTTTCAACATGGAACAACTCTTACTTTTTCACCCTCCACTTCACGCAGCTAACTCTAGTCTTGTCACCTCATGAACAGCCTGTTTCACTTTTGCTGACTTCGCTCCACGAAATTCTGGATGATATCAACCACAACTCTGCTTCATAATGAACTGTATATTTTCATTTAAGCTAGCTCCATTCCTATTAGCTTATAACAACTTCCGAATTGAATCTATTAGTCAAACATAAGTTATAATACTTTCCCTGACTCACATACATACAGGCTACACTCTTTTTGTCTTGTTAGCTCTTGTAATGATTTAATAAATTAAATTATTTGTTTAAAAACTATCTTCTAATATTCCATTACACATACTTCTCTAAAGCACATTTACTGGACTTTAAATTAGTTACTACTCCCACTATATATATATATATATATATATATATATATATATATATATAGATAGATAGATAGATAAATAAATATAGTTATGACCACACTATGGGATTACCCTGGGTTTCATGTCCTTAAAATGCTTAGGGTTACAGTGTTTCTTCAGACCCCAAAACCCATGTATATATGTGTGTGTGTGTGCACATGTGTGTACGTGTGTGTGTGTGTGTGCATCTGTTTGTCCCCCATCACTGCTTGACAACTGTTCTTAGTGCATTTACATCCCTGTAACTTAACAGTTCAGCTAAAGAAATGGACAAAATAAGTCACATGGTTAAAAGGAAAATAAATACTAGGATTAATTTGTTCAAGGCAGTGCCCCAGCATGACCACAGTCTAATGTCTGAAACAAGTGAAAAAAGAAAAAAGTAACAGGAAAAGTTACACACTAAAGATAAGATTAATAACCTGTGAAATTACATAATCTTAATTCATATTATGTATTCACACAATTACATTAAATTAATATTTATTTATTTTCTATAAGAAGATAAGTAAAATTATATATCTTACTCAGCTCAGACATGCACCAAGGCTTAAATTTATGTCATTGTGAATTGCAGTTCAATGAAATCATCTTAAACTTTACTGACAAGAACTCTTCCACAGCATTTATAAACATTCCAAATATATGTCTTGTTTCTTTGCAGTCAATTCCAGGCAGTGTTGGTCTTCCAGTCAACATCCAAATTATTGTTCCTACATATAAGGACGAGCTTGCATTACGCATCATGAAAGAACTGGATAGTGAACTGAAGAAAGGAGGCAACTAGCGTGTATAACCATCCTTACTTCATCAAATCCTGGTGATATATGATGACTGGTATCACAATGATTCCACTTTAGAAGAAGGTTAATATGATGTTGCAGGACCTTGGTCTTCTTTATAAAGAATAATGACATTTAAATCCTATTGCTTGTTTAAGATGGTTAGCATCTGTCCTTTATTATGTCTTGTTCAAGTTTGCAATGTAGAACTTTAAAATCATTATTTCTCCACGTATGGACCTAAATTTATTGTCACGAAACTTGACAGGAATTAAAATATCTTTTGCCTCTAACATATTGCAAGAAATTCCAAAAAAACGATCCTTGGTGATACAATACTAATTATCATAATATCAGTATTATAGCCCACCCCACACTCTACCACCTACACCCCATTCATCTCATATTCTACACATGTGCCTCCCGGTAATATAACACACCTTACACTACCACATGTCCCACATAATCAATACCTGACATTAAAACACATCACTCAACTCACACACCACAAGTATGTGATACAGTCACCACACAACACCCAAAGTACATAACGCAACTCACGCACCACAAATATGCAATACATTCAGGACACAACACACAAAGCAAATATGTAATACAGTCACCACACAACACCCAAGGCACATAGAAACTCACACGCCACAAATATGTAATACAGGCACCATACAACACCCAGAGCACCTAACACAACTTACACAATACAAATATGTGATAAAATCACCGCACAACACCCAAAGCACATAACACAACTTACACAGCACAAATACGTGGCACAGGCACCACACAACACCCAAAGATCATAGCACAACTCACACAAAGTAAATACAGTCACTACACAATACCCAAAGCACATACTCTATACAACAAGCAGATAAACAACTAAAGTAACATCTGAAGGAACCTAACAAACTCATTAAGTAGAAATCAGGCTAAAAGTGACACTGGAGTTCAACACAAGTCTCTGGTTCCCTCTCAAACCGTTCCCTACATGCCAGCATAGAAAGTGGTCATGAGATAATGATGATTCCAGTAAGTCTCAATTCTAAAACCACAAAAGACAATGTTGTATGCACTTCAGTAAGACACAAGTGCATCTGGTGGTGCAGTAGAAACTCAGAGAAAGATGTTGAGAATATGATAAAATACAATAATTATAGTTCTATATTTAAGAGATGAGGAATTATTAACATTATTTTCATTATTTACATTTGACGGATATTTGTCCTCATCTTGTTTGTTGTTAACACAAACGTTGTGTTAACAACAAACAGCCCACGGGCATATGGCGTAGTGGTTAAGAGCGCGGGCTACCAACCCCAAGGTTCCGAGTTCGATTCACGGCAGCGACCTGATTAATAATAGTAATAATATAATGATAGTAACATCATTAGGAATGAGAACCCAGGTTCGAAATTTCCCCAAGACACCTGACGAAGGCTGGAGGGTATATCAGCCGAAACGTTGTGTTAACAACAAACAAGATGAGGACAAATATCCATCAAATGTAAATAATGTAAATAATACAATAATTATGTTAATAAATATGAGTAAGAATTTATTTTAGTATTTAGCTTATTGATATTCATTACAGTTCATTCTGGATATCATTACATCAAATGTTGTCTGAAAATAAAATGCTACTGTAAGCAGAGTTAGTGTAATGCTAGTAATTTATAAAGCAAAAATCCAAATTTGAAATACGAAAGTAGCATTTGCATAGAGTAGTGTGTGATCCTTAAGGAGGGTCTCCATCACAAGAATTAAGTCAGCTATATCATTTAGCTAGCAATATTATAAAAATTCACATATTGTACTTGAAGATAATTCAAGCAAATTATCCCCATGTGAGAAAAGAATGTGAAGTATTAGATCTATCTTAAATAATAAATTAAAATATTTTGTATAAAAATACCTTCTGATATTTTCATTACACACACTTCTCAAAAGTCTACTTACAGGACCTCTCTATGAATACTTTCACTAAAGTAGTAACCCTTTACCAACATTCTCTCCAAAGATTCATTCAACCAGCTAAATGCATTCATGTTTTAAAATAAGCATTTTGGTCAGTGTGCTAGTGATTCTGCCAGCTTGCTGCCTTATAATAATAATAATTTCATTATTAAGTTGGTGATGGGGAACATAAATAAAAATGAGACTTTAGTTGAAGGTTTCGATTTGAACTTTTTGAAATAAAATGTTTGTATCAGAGAACTAGAGGTGGTCTCAGCAGTTTGTACCACAACAGTTAAAACAAGTGATGCAAATTTAACCCTGTCACACCATGTTCCTGCTATTGCAGGAATAGCTTAAATGTCATATCACCTCTGCTGGATTCATGCTAAAGTGGTAAAGAACAATAACCAGAGGAAAAGAAGATAAAATGTTGGTTTCAAATTTTGACACAAAACCAGCAATTTTGGGGGAGGGGCCTAGTTGATTAGATCAACCCCAGTGCTCAGCTGGTACTTATTTTGTTGACCCCCAAAAGGATAAAAGGCAAAGTCGGCCACAGAAGAATTTGAACTCAGAATGTAAAGACATGAAATGCTGCTAAGCATTTTGCTTGGCATGCTGACTGCTTTGGTCCAGTGGTAGAAGATAAAATACTAAAATTAGACAACATTGCAGCTTTGTAGATAAGTATGTTTATGACTCATTGATAATGGTGTCCCCCTATAGCTGCTTTTTGTTTTTGCTTTTAATTGAGAAAGAAAAACTAATTTCGTGGTGAAACAAGCCTCTGATGAACTCACCACTTCGTCTTGTAAATGAGCAAAGGCTGAGACTTTTTGCAGTTAAGGAAATTATTGATGACATTTATTCTTTGGATGAAACATTTACACTTACGCCAGCAATGAGAGTGATTTGGACAATAAAATTGGTGGAAGTGATGAGAAAAGTAACAACGCAGGATAACAAATATGATAGATGCAGATGTGTGACGAAAGATTTCCAGACTATGGACAGAAAATTTTAGGAAAATAAAAATAAGAAATAAGTGGAAATTTTACCGGTGAGTGTGTTAAATTATAAGGCACAAAAAGAAAATGACTCTCCCCAGACACAACAGAATATGCTTCATCACACAAACTCACATTAAGAATCTTGCAAACCAAATCCAAAAATGAGACAAGATAAATTAAGGACAGTAATAAACAAGTGAAGAACGAATATATAGTGTATGTGTTTATTTGGCAAAAAAAAAAAAAAAGAAAAATCCATCCTGAAATACAACTTGTTATTCTCCTGAATTTTTTTTTGGTTTTTGTGATTCATTCCATTAGTTTACCTGCAATTGTTACTTTTGAGCTATTTATTTTTTTCCTCAGGAGTTCAGGTGGAGGGGAAAGTTAGACACAGGGGCTCAAGTCTGAAAGGGTTTAATCAGCAATAACAAAACTTGTTTATTCTTTAAATGTGTTGCAGCAAGCTTTCAAAGAGGATTGCATGAAATTTTATCCTTCTCACAGTAATAATGCTCTTCTTAATATGTGGTTCTGTCTGTATGTACAGGAAAGTACAAGTAAAAAAATGTCATGATTCTTTGAGACTTTCTTGTACATACAAACCACCAGAGCTAATAAACTGGATATTGTTGTAAAAGACCAAAACAATGAAGTCTGTTTATTAATTAACATAATTATCCCTTTCACAACATATTGCAGCAGATCTTCATCACAATTTATCAAATACTTGGCAAGCATTCTCTCTTCACTCCTTATACAATCCAACCATTCTTTCTTTTCATATACAGTCTGTGACAATGTGGCATGAATGATCCATTGGGAACTCTGTGGAAATCATGGCATACAAAGAGGAAGGGGGCGTGGTATGAGCAAACTCCAGAAGGAGTCACCAAAAATGAGAATTGAAAAATCCTGTGGGATGCAATGATCCAGTGTGTTCACCCGACCAGATATCGGAAACTGGACATTATTGGGGTGAATAAGTAAGAGAGAACATGTATGATAATTGACACAGCATGCCCTGGTGACTACAGGATCAAAGTGAAAGAAGAAGAATGAATAAACAACTATGCTGATTTGATGTAGGAAATATGAAGGTTGTGGTCTATGAAAGGAGTAGATGTGATACCAATAGTAATTGGTGCACTTGGAACTATCAGCACTCAACTACCAACATGGCTGAAAAAGATTGGTGCAAGTGTGAAGGTAGAACACCTACAAAAATCAGCATTGCTTGGAACAGCAAGAATTCTTGGCAGGGTTCTTGAAGCATGGCCAATAAACAATTGTCACCTTAGTCTGCTGGCTGTGGACAGCTGACACTTTCCATCATACCCAGCAAAATAAGGTGTGAGTTTTCGTCCAGACAGACAAGGAGTTAGAGCTCTGAAGGCTGGATATAGTAACCTTTAGGAGGGACAAACAAGAGTGCCTAATAATCGATGTAGTAGTGCCAGGAGATCAACATATCATCATGAAAGAAAGAGAAAAGATTGATGAATATGGAGACTTGAGAGCTGAGATCATTAAGATGTGGCAGTTGCGAGAGTCAAACAGAAAGGTTATGCCGATTGTCATTGGAGGATTGGATTCAATATCACCCAATCTGAAAAAAACATCTGAAAAACCTTAGAAATACCCTACAATTTAGATGTATTGCAGAAGTCGGTTTTACTTGGAACTGCACACATATTGCCTAAAGTACTGTCTGTCTGAGGTCCTTGTTGTGACTTGACAAACAGTACAAACAACCAAGTAGACAATATTTTCAATCACTATATTGTATATTGTGCAACATCTATAATAATAATAATAATAATAATAATAATAATAATAATAATAAAAAATATTTTATAGTACTGAATCATTTTTATTCTCAAGTGGAATCCATGTGGTAAATGTCAATATGTATCACTGGGGCATGATGAAATAAGGTGGTTACACACTCTATCCACTTTTCTTCTTCAGTTCACTGTCCAGTTCTTTCATGATACGTAATGCAAGCTCATCCTTATATGTAGGAACAATAATTTGGATGCTGACTGGAAGACCAACACTGCCTGGAATTGACTGCAAAGAAACAAGACATATATTTGGAATGTTTATAAATGCTGTGGAAGAGTTCTTGTCAGTAAAGTTTAAGATGATTTCATTGAACTACAATTCACAATGATGTAAATTTAAACCTTGGTGCATGTCTGAGCTGAATAAGACATATAACTTTACTTATCTTCTTATACAAAATAGATATTAATTTAATGTGGCTGTGCAAATACATAAGATGAATTAAGATTATGTAATTTCACAGGTTATTAATCTTATCTTTAGAGTATAACTTTTCCTGTTACTTTTTTCTTTTTTCACTTGTTTCAGACATTAGACTATGGTCATGCTGGGGCACTACTTTGAGAGGTTTTAGTTGAACAAATCGATCATAGTATTTATTTTCCTTTTAAGCATGGGACTTATTCTGTCCATCTCTTTAGCTGAACTGCTAAGTTACAGGGATGTAAATGCACTAACAATGGTTGCCAAGCAGTGGTGGGGGACAAATAGACACAAACACACACACACACACACACACACACATACATATGCGTTTTGGGGTGAAAAATTGAGCCCATCTCATTGACACTATTTTCACCCTTTTGATGCAAACTGATCAAAAGAAGTATATAGTTTGTTTATATATAACATGCAGGTATATAATTAAATTGTGTTACATACAAAATGAAAGTGAAGTGCTGCAAGCCAATATTAGATATATAATAACAATGTGATCTTGGTATTACTTATGTTAAAGCAATGGGTAAACATACTCAAATGTGTCCCACTGACTTTGTTTCTTCATAATCTCCAGAAGAATGGATATTTTTTAATGAAATTTTCTACAAATATGCTTCAGATGATATAGATTCAGGAGAGTGGGGACAGGAGTTTCAGAAAATTCAAAAAAGTTACCTTTGCCTTCATGTAATTTTCAGGGAAATGGGTTATTTTTTAATGAAAATTTCTATAAATTCCTTCCAGAGTGTGTAAATTGTAATTATATGAGAATCTAATGTGAAAAGCAAAATGGTGAGCATGTACACATACATATTGACACAATTTTTTTCAAAACTTCAAGTTTCATTTTATAGTTGTATGTAATATGTGTCAGTATGTATATGTGCTATACCAATAGTTGGAAACCTATAACCAAAGATGTTATTGATCGCAAATTAAAGGAATGATATAAAACAAAAATTTAAAAAATAACCCAACCTTTTTCACCAAATATTCAGTCAATGATCTTGCTTTATAAGTCGCCTTTACATCTTCTTCTGTTACCTTTGTAATCGGCATAGATACACCAGGGTAGTTCAGTAGATTATAGGGCAGAGAATAGTTTGGAAACCCTGCAAAGAAAAATATCAGAAGTAAAATGATAGTAAAAGGATTGTTGTTGTTGTTTTAACTCCAAATCATGTGTGTGTTATTTCTTTACTGCCCACAAGGGGATACACACAGAGGGGACAAACAAAGACAGACAAATGGATTAAGTCGATTATATCGACCCCAGTGCGTAACTGGTACTTATTTAATCGACCCCAAAAGGATGAAAGGCAAAGTCGACCTCGGTGGAATTTGAACTCAGAACGTAGCGGCAGACGAAATACCGCTTAGCATTTCGCCCGGCGTGCTAACGTTTCTGCCTGCTCGCCGTGTGTGTGTGTGTGTGTGTGTGTGTGTGTGTGTGTGTGTGTGTGTGTGTGTGTGTGTGTGTGTGTGTGCACGTGTGCATCCTTGAATGATATATTATATAAAGCTGGCAATCTGAAGAACTGTACCAGGATCCAATTGTCTGTTTTGGTGTGGTGTTTATGGCTGGATGTCCTTCCTAATGTCAACCACTTTACAGAGTGTACTGGGTGCTTTTTACGTGGCACCAACACAGGTGCTTTTTTACATGGCACCAACACCCACATGGCTGCTAAGTAGCTTGCACGACAAAGACCTCTCAGCTGACAGAAGCGGCTGTGTGTCAGGTGAGAGGTTAGAGTATGATAGAGGGACAGAGATAGCTGTGGCCACCCCTAAAAAAAGATAAAGTTACCTTCTTGAGTCCTGCTGACTCATAACAGCCTGTTTCCTGGTTTCTGCAGGATATAAATTCCCCACCTGTATGGGACGCCAGGATTACTCATTTTTGCCAGCTGAGTGGACTTGAGCGACATGAAATGAAGTGTTTTACTCAAGATCACGTGTCGTCCAGTGCAGGAATTGAAATCACAATCTTATGATCATGAGTCCAACACTGCAACCACTAAACCACATGCCTCCACTACTTGGCTACCCCTGTAGGACAATGAAGGAGAAGAAGGTGGGTGTGAGTTAAAGAGAAAGAATAGAGAGACAATCAGAGGGAGAGACAGAGGCCTCACCCGTAGGGAACAGTGGTAGGGAGTATAAGAAGTACAGAGTGGATAGAGGGGATGTTCCATAAGTGTGTGAGGGGAGGTGTTTTAGAGATAGCAACAGATGGTGTGGGAGGAATTGGAGTGGCTGGGAGATGGGTATGATAGATATGTGGAGGGCATGGATTATGTGCAGAAAGACTCTTGAAGGAGACAAACACGTACATGCTCACATGCAGGTGTGTGTGTGCGTGTGTATGTGTGTATACAACAGGCTTCCATTCACCATTACAATAATTTGGTCAGCCTGGAGTCATAGCAGAAAACGTCTGCTGAGGATGCCACACGGTAGGATTGAACCCAATATCACAGAGTTGGCAAGCAACTACTATTACTATACAGCCATACAGATTTTTACAGATAATGTTTTTGACCTGTCAAGTTACTGGATGTTTACTTCTTAAATGTTCAGTTTAGATTAATTTGAAGAGTTTTGGACTTACTTCCAAAGTTTGGACACTTTATCAGAAGTGATGTTGAAGACATGACAGGGCAGATGAGAGCATCCAATTTATCTTTTTTCATAGCATCAGCAAATTCTTTATCATATTTCTGAAACATAAGAGAAGGGTTGATAATAAATGACATAAAAAGAATAAACAAATAAAGGCTACAGCCAACGGTAAATAAAGGTTTTAATTCTTAAATGACAAACTTGTTTGTTCTAAGTGATTTACTTTAATGGTACAAGCTGCTGCTACTGCTGTTGCTGGCAGTGGCTGTGGTAGTATGGAGGAGGAAGAGGAGGAAGTGGAGAAGAGGAAGAGGAGGGCAAGGGGAGGGGAGGAGGAAGGGGACAAAGAAGAAGAAGAAGAAAAGAAGAGAAAAGAAGAAAGAATGGAAGGAGGAAGGGAAGAAGGAGGAGGAAAGGGTGTTGGTAGTGATTATGATGATGATGAAATACAATATATATATATATCAGAGGTGATACCAGGCCATCAGCATCACTTGGGCTCATCACAGATTTCGTATAAGACACAAGCCGGCTCAAAGAATTTCATGTTTTTCCACAATATTTCTAGCCCCAAATGATGCCAAGTTAAGGGTAAAAATAAAACAACCCTGCAAAACACAACCAATCTTTGCACATAAATGCACAGAATAACAGCAATCAAATAACAACAGCAGAATGCACAACAAACGGCAGCAATCTGACTATCGTCTGTACTCTTGACAAGAGATATCAGTTAGTCTTTTACACCCACCAGGCTCCTTCGTATTAGCCCGAGTTGCTGGATAATCTTCCATTCCTTTAAGAATATTGTAGAATGGAAACTTTTCATAGATTGGAATTTAAATCCTAATCTCTATAGAAATTTATTGTCTCAAGAAAACTTTGACTTTGAATTACTTCTAATTTTAGGATTATAGATGACAACTCAGGCTGTAACTTCTGAGCCCCGAGTCAGGCACGTGTGAAAAATGTCGAGAGAATGTCTGTTATGAATGATATTTTTTGACACAGGGCAACCACGAGACACTGAGCGAAAATAAATGAACTGCAACCAGGATCAATAAAAGGAGCCTGAGTTATGGGCTGCAAATACACACGTGGCAGAAATTAAATCAGCTTGCAAATACATGTTCACTTCCCTAAATTTATATTCGGGCTAAGGCCAAACAGCCTGTCGGAGACACCACTGATATATATATATATATATATATTGTATATTTTAATGTTTTACTTAGGCAGAGCAAGACCAGGTGTAGCATGCAGTATACGTATGCTTCAGAATAATAATGTTAGATGAGTATATTGTATATATATATATATATATATATATATATATATGGAGTTTGCCTTGTTAATTTTTATAACAATATTGTTGTTGACAAAATGGGTTTTCAACTACGACATAATCAAAAATGTTAACTTAAACTAATTTAGTTGGACATGAACTGAAAGAAAACTATTTTAAAGAGACTCACTTCTTTTTCAGCAACCAAATTATATATGTCTTGATATTTTCTAGAATTAAAAACAGAGAGAAAAATATTGAAATATTTTGTTGTCTTTTTTTAATATCTTATAAAACCTAAATAATTTAAACAACCTAAGACCACTCTTCATTGCATGTCTCCCAGCTTTACCAACTGGAAGTCCTCTTCATTCCAATCCTTGTAGCTTCTGTCTTTCTCACACAGTTTCTTTCTTCTACCACTTCTTGTTCACATACGAAGATCCTATGGTCTAGCATTCTTTATCAATTGCAGCCTGTATCTTTTTTAACCCATTAGTATTTAAACTAGCCATATCCAGCCCAAATATTCTACCAGCTTTATGATCGAACTGGCCAGATCACATCATCAAAATCTCAAAGCTAAGAGATAATGAACCATTAATTCAAAACAATCTGAATAAATAAGAATTATATTTGAATAATTTAAATGCTAAAGGGTTAACTTAGAGGATGCAAAGCTCTGTTGTCTCTTTATTAATTTCTCTTCAATCAACTTTTCCATGAAGAAGAACTCTGTCTGAAGCATTCGATATTCTATTCCTGGCAGCAAGTTCACTGTACTCTTTTTACCAATTTTCATTAAATAATAAAAATCTTGCCAATGCAGACCAGCATCTGTTTCCAAGGCCATCTTTACACCTTTATAGACCACCCACCAACCCACCAGGCAAATCAATTTTCTGAGCCTTATAGTATTTATTTATTGACAATAAGCCACAGAATATACAAATCAGAATTGGAGCCCCTAAACCTGTGAAGATCCAGGGCAGCTCTTCAGTGTGCCCCTTGAGATGGCCCCAAAAGTCTCTTTGGAGTCTCCTTAATATATATACACACATATATATAAACATACATATATATAAACATATGCATACATATGTGTATGTATATATATTCTTTTGTTCTTTTACATGTTTAAGTCATTAGACTGTGGCCATGCTGGGGCACATTATGGTGTGAACATCACAACATAAACACTGTAGTGCAAAAGATTAAAGAATAACAATAAACCATGTTATAAGCCCCATGATGTAAACTGTATGGTAAAGAACAGCAAAGTTTACAGGAAAGAAAGATATAAGTAGAAAGAAACAAACAAATGCAGGGTAAACTGTTTCACACTCACCTACGTCCATCCAATGCACGAACGATTTTAGATGATATCTTGTCCTGGCAAAACAGAAGGATTAACATAGAGTAAAGAAGTGAACAGACGAAACTGTGAAAGCAAAATATTTTTACATTATTTACATTATTTGCATTTGACAGATATTTGTCCTCATCTTCTTTGTTGTTAACATAAAGTTCCGAGTTCGATTCCAGGCAGTGACATGAATAATAATAATAATAATAATAATAATAATAATAATAATAATAATAATAATAATAATAATAATAATAATAACAACAACATAGCTTCCACCACATGCACGTGAAGTCTGTTTATATTTGACAATGATCTCAAAAAGAAGACAACATGAGAGGGTCCAGTTTTAATGAATGTTGTTTTAGTTTAACCCATAAAAAGAAAGAAAACATTCTTGACATTTCAGACATTAGTCCTTCATCAACAAAATAAAAACATATTTGGTAGAAAAATATTTGGGATTAAGAAGATAATACTTACAAAAGGATAAACAAGGGCTGAAATAATTTTCTTAAAACCTTCTGACCTTTTAATAAAATACAACTCCTTATTTGGGCTTTCATATTTTCTGGAACAGAAGGAGAAAAATATGCAGATTGTACTGAAAGTAATGTAAAAGTGGGTATAATCTTTTTATTAACTAACAGAAATATAATGCTATAATCTTAAATATGTAATCTGCAGTTTTAATTGTTTTTTGCTTTGCTAGATAGAGTATAATTCTTTATATAAAGTAGAAAATTAGGTAATGCTTTGAATATGGATGCATAATCATGTGCTTAACCCTATAGTGTTTAAACTAGCCAAAATATGTCACATGGCTTATGTTCCAACTGGCCAGATCTGGCCCCTCCCACCTACTTTACAATGTCATTCTTAAAATAAGCCATCGCATCATTGAAATCTCAAAACTGCAAGATAATGTGAGATTAATTCAAAACAATGTGAATAAATAAACATTACACTTGACAGAGTAATCTAAATGCTAAGGGGTAAAAGAAGTTTGCCTTGCAACCACATGGTTCCTGATTCAATTCTATTCTGTGGCATCTTGAGCAAATGTTATCTGCTGGGATGGCTGCTGCCTTGTTGAGTGAAATCTGATATATTCACATAACTATTACATAATGTGTGAAGGCATATGGCCCAGTGGTTAGAGTGTTGCACTCACTATGGTAAGATCCTGGTTTCAATTCCCAGACTGATTTGTGAGTTGTGTTTTTTGAGTAAAACATTTCATTTTATGTTGCTCCAGTTCACTTAACTGTAAATGAGTAACCCTGTGACAGACTGGCATTCCCTGAACGGAATGCCAGCCTAACCTGCCTAGCTTGTTGAGTAGCATCCTTCAAAAGCTATATAATCCTTTCTATTATGGGCACAAAGCCTGAAATTTGGAAGGAAAAGAGTAAGTTGATCACATCAACCCCAGTACTTAACTGGTACTTATTTTATTGACCCTGAAAGGATGAAAGGCAAAGTCAACCTCGGTGAAATTTGAGCTCAAAACATGAAAATAGACGAAATGCTGCTAAGCATTTTGCCCAGCATGCTAATAATTCTGCCAGCTTGCACCTTAATAATAATAATAGTAATGATAATAATGGTTTCATATTTTTGCACAAGGCCAGCAATTTTGGGGACAGTAGTTAATCGATAACATCAACCCTAGTGTCCTTGAGCAAGACGCTTTATTTCCCATCACTCCAGTCCACTCAGCTGATAAAACTGAGTAGTACTTGTATTTCAAAGGACCAGCCTTGTTACATTCTGTGTCACACTCAATCTACCTGAGAACTACACTACACTAAGGTACCTATGTCTGTGAAGTACTCAGCCACTTGCATGTTAATTTTACAAGCACATTATTCCATTGGTCAGATCAACTGGAACCATTCTTGTCCTTGTCTTCATCAAGTGTCTTGGGGAAATTTCAAACATAGTTTCTCATTCCTAATGTATTTTTCAATGTTGTTATGATTATTATTATTATCATTATTATTATTATTATTATTATTATTATTCAGGTCACTGCCTGGAATCGAACTCGGAATCTTGGTGTTAGTAGCCTGCACTCTTAACCACTATGCCATTATGTAAATAATGTAAATAATATACATAATTCCTCATCCCTTAAATATAGAACTGTGGAACCATCGTTGTTGTGCTTAACAACAGAGTGCCAGTTTTTTTTTATGTACCCCATGGAGACCTTGCATGAAACCAATCTATGGTGCAAACAAAAAATTTGGGGAGCACAACTATGGAATACTTACATCAATTTGCTCATCAAATATCCATCAGAGCACGTTATGTTTACTGCCAAAAGGACAGCATCAAGGATCCTAGGAGGAGTAAAATCAATCACCTGTAAATTAAATGAAACAACAACAGCTATCAATGATAGACTCTTCATAGGTGCCCTAACCTTAATGGTAGTGTGCTAAGATAGTTTGCTTTCCAACCATATGGTTTTGGGTTCAGTCCAACTGCATGGCACCTTGAGCAAGTGTCTTTTACTATAGCCTCAGGCCAAGAAAAGCCTCTCTCAGTCATTTCTTTGACTAAATCCCTTCAAGCCAGTGTTCCAGCATGGCCACAGTCAAATAACTGAAGCAAGTAAAAGAACAAAAGAATAAAAATAAAAACATGAGATAAAACTACAACTTTGTTTTGTTTTCTTTGTAGTTTACTTCATATCTTCTTGTATTGTTCCAGCTTTACCCAACAAGTCTCTTTAAAATAATAATAACATTCTTACCGTATGCCCTTTAGCTTCCAATGCTTTCTTTGCTAAAAGAACTGCTCTACGGCAGGCTGAGGTAGCACTAACTACATTATCAGTCTCATAATACCCA
>NC_142934.1:15321957-15336957 GCF_046866305.1 Octopus bimaculoides | reverse complement strand
GATGTGAAGTGTGAGCCAAAGGTTGAGCACTGCAAAGAGGAATATAATTTAGCCCCAAGCAATTAATGAAAGCTTACCTCATTAAAGACTGTGGTACATTTGTTGTGACAAATGGAACAGCACCAAGTTCTTTCAGGCACTGAAGTAGAAATTTAAGCTATTCAGCATTGATTCAATTATAGCAAACAAAGAAGATAATTCAAAATGAAAAATACATTAATCCACATCTATATCTATCACCCTCTTTCTCTTCCCCCTTTTCCCACTACTCCCCCTCTCTCTTTCTTTGTTGAAATTTCATCAATATCATCAGAAATGTCGTTACCAAATACGTCTCTTATCAAATTTCCAGATGAAATCATGGTTTCTGGTATTTCTATTAGATCTTCATCTAAGCCCACATCATTAGTGACTGTTCCATTTCCTATGCTTAGAAGCTACGCATTGAATTCTTCTTGTCCATTTATTTGCATATTCTCCGTTAATGTAAAAAATGTCGCATCTGTCCACAGAGGAGAATATTTGATAGATTCAGTTAAAGCATCATTTGGCCCTCTTGGAATAACTGATGCAGTTTGCCTAAAGTCCCCACCAAGAAGGAGAAAGGCTTATGACAGTTCGTTATTTCTTTTAGCAGTAAATCAATGCACCTCAATGCATTTCCTGAACGCATTGATGCCTCATCAATTATTATTAGGTCAGCTAATTTTAATTTCTCAGAGTGTTGTGATGGAATCTTCATTTGTGACGTAGAATTTTCCAAGATAGGGACTGAGAGCTTAAGGCCACTGTGTATAGTTATTCCTTGGGGCAACAGATCAGCTGCAATGCCTGCTGTGGCAAATGAGAGTCCACACTTTCCTTGATGAATCGTGGATATCGATTTTTGAATTGATAAACCACCTTTGCATTTTTATTAAAAATTCACCAACCACGAGTAACTTTGGATTTTCATCGTATTGTTCATGGCGCCTTCGTTGATACAAAGGGGGTCGCGAGAACGATTAATGGTGAAAATAAACGGGGAAAACTGTGTCAGTATATAGTGTGGGTAATTATTTAGTGGTTATTGAAGTGTGTAAGTCTCAAACAGAATTCAAAACAGCTAATCGAAGTGGCTGTTGTTTACATCTCAGGTTTGTCAATAAAAATAACCCAGTTTGATTATTTTTGCAGATTCCACTCATGCATTCACAACAAACAAGACACAAAGCCAGACTTTAAATTGTGTAAGTGTATTTTTACCCACTCCGATGTTTACACATGACCAGTTATATGTCGCTGAGTAGAGCAACGAACTCCAGTAATTTGAAAATTAGTGTTGACCAAACAGAAAACAGATGGGTGTAGTTTTTTTATATTCATACCCAGGAGTAGTTAAGCCAATTACCAAAACATTTAAATCTTCACTATTCATTTTCACAACTTCATTATGATTCTGAAATTGCTTAGAATGACTGAAGCATTTTTTTGAGTATAAAATAAAACATACCTTAACAAGATTTGAATCATCTGCATGAGGTGGGCTCAACAGGCTGAAACCTAAGCCACAGGTTGTGTGAAGTCCCTAATTGAATGAAAGAAAAGAAAATTATTATTATAAGATTGAAACTGTGTAACTAGCCTTTCTAGTTTATTCTACTACATCCATCAGAATCACTACATGGTCAGTCGACCAGCTATAAATAACAGTCAAACCTTCTTCAAATCACGCTGTTATGACAATGTAGTCTTCAATATATAAAATCACAGAATTATCATAATGTCTGGTCAACTTGATCAGGGTTGAATTAGGAAGAGCAACAACAACACACTGTTTATCATTGCTATATTGTTGTTTACCCCTTAAAATAACTATGGTAACCTTTTAATACAATGTAATATATAAAAATGTGCAACATAGTCTTAATACAGTGTTGATACACTTATAATACACACTAATATTAGTTTCAAATTTTGGCACAAGGCTATCAATTCTGGGAGTGGGGTTAAGTCAATTATTTAGACCCCAGTGCTTAACTGGTACTTATTTTATCAACCCAGAATGGATAAAAGGCAAAGTCAACCTCAGTGTGTTAACGATTCTGCCAATTTGCCACCTTATATTAATATTAATACATTATATTAATACATTTCTAATATGCAATTCGTCTGTTAGAATAATGAGTGCCATATAGTCATCCTGGATGAAGGATGACTAATGACTTGCATGGTGACTTTGTTTAAAATGACCAAATTTTGTGCACTCTCACCATCACTCTCTCATCTGTTCCTATCTTCAATTCAGTGTTAAGACCAGGTCAAGATGATTGTAAATGGAAACAAATGCAAAAGATGGCCAAGATGTCTTACTTCCTCATCTTGCTTGGCAACATTTTGTCTATCTTCATGTTCCTTTCTGGGTCGATAAAATAAATACCTGTTGAGTACTGTGTATCAATGTAATCAATTTACCGTCTCTCCCAAAATTGCTGGCCTTCTTCCAAAATTTGAAACCATTATTACAATATTCTTCTGATTGTCAGGTAGGCATTATAGGTGCTGTAGGTCGATGTATATGCCTTTAGTAGACAAAATTGCAACCTAAATTCCAAATCTAAAGTTAATTCACTTTACTTACACCACTTATTACTTTTAGAAAGACATGAATGCAACAGTTCCATATTTTTCTTGTCTTAATTCATAGAACCTTTCTTGCCAGTTAAAACAAATCAGCTTTTTATTTCATTTCATTTCATCCATACACAACTGGTTACGAATGACACCCTGTAAATTGGTGTGGAAACCATTGCATACTTTGTAACTTTTCAAATTGAGCTGACTTAGGAAAAATTAACATTTAGTTTGCTGCATTTTCTCTTGGTGAGAAGACTCATACAGTGACATGATGTGCCTAAAGGTTACTAAAGGTTAAAGAACTACAGTGGTACAGAAATGTAATCAAGGAACAGTGAAAAATTATTGAAAATTATTAAATCATTTAATTATTGGTTTTAAATTTTGACACAAGATCAGCAATTTGTGGGCAGGAGGTAAGTCGGTTACATTGACCTCTTTCAGTAGATACAAACAGGACATGTAAGACAAGTTGCTGCCTTGTCATTTAATGATCGCAAATATATTTCCATATATAGACACTGGAATGATTCTCCTTGCAACCATGTGTTTTTTAGTGCAGTCCCATTGTGCTGTGCTTTTGACAAGTGGCTTTCTACTATAGCCTCAGAACAATCAATGCGTTATGAGTGAATTTGGTAAATAGAAATTGTATAGAAGCCCGTCATATGCGTGTGTGTGTTTGTGTGTGTATGTCTATGTGTATTTGATTGTGTATTGTATGTGTGTGTGTTTGTGTGAGTCTGTATGTGTTCATGCCTTTGGGTTTGTGTTTGTCCCACCCTTTACCATGTGACAACTAGTATCGGTTTCTTTACATCCACATAACTTAGCACTTCAGCAATAGAGACCAATAAAACAGGTACCAGGCTTAAAAATAAACAACTAGGGTCAGTTCGTTTGACTAAACCCGCCAAGGCACTGCCCCAGCATGGCTTCGGTTCACTGACCGAAACAAGAAAAAGAATAAAGAAATAAAAGATGAAAGAAATAAGGAACCAACCTTGTAGATTATGTTTTCTTTGAGGCTGATTGGAATTCCATGAAGAGGTTTGGTCACATATGGGACAGAATCACATTTCAGAGCTAATTCCTGGGATAAAAAAAAACCCCAAATCATTAACATTATATATTTATATCTACATCTCTCTCTCTCTCTATATATATATATATACATACACACACACACACACACACACACACATACAAATGTACTCATACACATACACACATACATGCATACAAACACACATACACGTACATACACAAATGCACATGAAGCAATTGTAGATACAAACAGGACATGTAAGACAGGGAACATTGATAGAACGTACACAGAGCAATATAGGAGAGTATATAGAATAATATATAGAATATACATCGTAGTCTTGTTTTTTGCCACTTCACTATGGCAGTTATGAAGGAACTGACGCTACTACCATTTTTAATCCCAGGTGGGGGTCTCTTCCAACTGGTTATTGATGCAACCTGCACCTGATATACCATATTTTAACGTGTATAAGGAACCCCTTTTTGTTAAAAAATAGTTGTAAAAAATGTGGGAATTTCTTATACATATATAGTATTATAATCCTTTACAAAACCTTTTTTCCAAATTTGAAGCCCAAGAAATTAGGGGGTTCCTTATTCACGTTAAAATACAGTATATTGCAAACAGGGGAGTGAACTCCTATCATCGTCTAGCAACAGCGACTGGTTTTGAGTTATCTGTATTCATCCTCAGTGGTGGACACCCATCTGCTTAGAGATAGCAGTAATCTGCTCCAGCTCACAATATATGGTAAAATAAGTGACAACCAGTCACTGATCTTGCAAGAAGCAAAGTAGCTAGTTTGAAAATCTCTATAAGAGATGAAAGTAGTAACTATACTGAGAAGTAATGTTTATTGCTACTTCAATATAGCTGTTCCATAAGAACCAACGTTACTACTGATTTTAACACCAGGAGGAGCATCCTCTAGCTGGTTATCGCTGTAATTGTTACTTTCATTTCTAATAGAGATTTTCAAACTAGCCACTCTACATTGTAAGCTACTTGGAGAATAAATACAGAATGGATCAAGTACTCTTACCTCAGCTTCAGGAATTATTGCAGTTAAACAATTGGTTTTCTCTTGTGCTTCAAGTGCCTGTTGTAGAAAATCAGAAGTTAAACATACTAAATCTTGATTTATAATATTGGCAAAAAAGCTGACATTTTTGAGGTGAGGAAAGGGTAACAGTTTATCTAGTAATTCTGCTTGTCACTCTGTTACTTAGCCCATCTGTAATGCTTCTATGTGATTAGTTGAAGGGGAAAGAGAGGGGGAAAAGGAGGAGAGGTGGAGGGCAAGGTGGTGGTGAGTGAGAGAGATTATAGAGAGAGTGAGCGAAAGAGAGGGGCCTCCAGCAATTACCAGCTTGCAGCTGGTAATAGCTAGAGGTTCTTATTAGGAGGATTCAAAGTTTTAGCACTTATTTCAAGCTTGCTTTATACAAGTGATACAAGTGAATAAAATATAAGAATGGTTTTACAAAGAAAGTAATCAGAAAAAATTCAAAATAATAAGAATTAAATAACCTTGTATTGATAAGCATGAAGAACATCAATGGCTTTTAATGAACGGTCTTTGAGTCGTTTCTGAAGTTGGACAATGTCCAATGATAGAATTTTGTTCCTCATTTCTTTAGTAAGCTGAAAAATATAAAGAATTGGGTTGAAAAAATGCCTTGTATAAAAATGAATAAAAACGTATTTTGATATTTTGTTCCTGGATTTACAAGTCTGATTTTGTTTTTATGAAAGGATTGACTAATAATAATAGAACAGTGTGTATGTTTTATTATAAGTATAATTAGCCTCCAGAGGTACAACATCCTTTCAGTTAGAAACAATAAATTTCTATAGAGATTAGGTTTTAAATTCTAATCTATAAAAAGTTTCCATTCTACAATATTCTTAAAGGAACGAAAAATTATCCAGCAACTTGAGCTGACACAAATGAGCCTGGTAGATGTAAAAGACTAACTGATATCTCTTGTCAAGAGTACAGACGATAGTCAGATCGCTGATGTTTGTTGTGCATTCTGCTGTTGTTATTTGCTTGTTGTAATTCTGTGCATCTGTGTGTAAAGATTGGTTGTGTTTTGCAGGGTTGCTTTATTTTGGCCCTTAACTTAGAAATGGAGAAAGCCATATTAAAACTTTATTTCTGTCATTGTTAAATTATCAGTGCACACATAAGTCTGCAGTGTGCATTAGGTCTCTTACCTTCTTTTATGCATGTGTCTTATGCAAAATCTGTGATGAGCCCGAGTAACACTGATGACCCGGAGTTGCCTCTGATATATATATATATATATATATATATATATATATATATATATATATATATATATTCTTTTATTCTTTTAACTGTTTCAGTCATTTGACTGTGGCCATGCTGGAGCATCACATTAAAGGGTTTTACTTGAAGAAATTGACCCTAGGACTTATTCTTTGTAAGCCAAGTACTTATTCTAACTGCTAAGTTACAAGGACATAAACATACCAACATCAGTTGTCAAACAATGGTAGGGAGACAAACACAGGAACACACACACACACAAATATATATACGACGGGTTTCTTTCAGTTTTTGTCCACCAATTCCACTCACAAGGCTTTGGTTGACCTGAGGCTATAATAGAAGACACGTGCCCAAGGTGCCACACAGTGGGACTGAAACCAGAACCATTTGGTTGGGAGGCAAGCTTCACACATGATGGGCTTCTTTCAGTTTCCTATAAGTTTTACTCATTAGGCTTTGGTCAGATGTTTGCCCAAAATGCTGTGCTACTTATTTACAATCAATCGAATTGAGATACTGAATGCTGCATTCACCTCCAGTAAGAATGACACAGCATACTGATAGCAAAGGAATGAATACAAATATGATATATGACATATATAAAAATGAAAAACTGGCTATCAGTTATTTGTCAAGTGGAGCCAACAAGAAACCAGTCTAATCAGTTGTGATTCAGAAAAAGAAAATAAACAAATGAGAAAAACAAAAATAAACCAGATGCAGTCATGGCTGTGTGGTAAGAAGCTTGTTACCTAACCACATGGTTCTGGGTTCAATTCCACTGCATGGCACCTTGCGCAAGTGTCTTCTACTATAGCCTTGGGTTGACCAAAGCCTTGTGAGTGGATTTGGTAGATGGAAATTGAAAGAAGCCTACCATATATATATATATATATATATATATATATATATATATATATATATATATATATGCATGTATGTATATATCTAGTTGTGTGTGTCTGTGTTTGTTCACCCCCATCACTGCTTGACAACCAGTGCTGGTTCGTTTACATCCCGGTAGCTTAGTAGTTTGGCATATAAGATCAATAAAATAAGTGCCAAGCATTAAAAGAAAAGTACTGGGGTCGATTCGTTCAACTAAAAATTCTTTAAAGCAGTGCCCCAGCATGGCCACAGTTTAATGATTGAAACAAGTAGAAAGTAAAAGACACAGAAAATAAAAGAGTAAAGAAGATAAAAGTATGGCTAAGAAAATAATGGGTAACATGCCAACAGAAGGTCCAACACTTGTTGCAGTGTTAAGGTTTGTGTGTCCCACTGACTGTGAGAGTTATACCAGTAATGTTCAATCCCCTTGATAGGGCCTCCCATACAGAACAGGGTCAAAGGATAGAGGTTAGACTAATGTGGTTTTGTGTAGGGCAAAAAAAAAAAAAAAGCTCAAAGAAGCATTAATGATAATTCAAAGCTAACAAGACTTGAGAGAGGAAGGCCTTCCCTCAGGGAATACCATGCCACTAAATAAAAAAAAAGGAAACTGCAAGGAAGATTAGGATGAGCAGGGATTCAATTGGAGAGAAGCAGAAAAACTACCCTGAATCAAGAACAATAATAAAAAGTTGTCAGTGGCCTAAGCTCCATAGGAGGCAAAGAACTTAATGAGTGAAGTGAAGGGTAACACGAGAGAGAGTAATAGAGAGAGAAAGAGAAGTGATGTGAGAGAGAAATACAGAAATATATATTTCAAATACTTACACTTGATTTCTGTAACTTTTCCTTTAAAGATTTTAGTTGTTCTGCACGTTTATTGTAGGCTTCCTTCATAGCTCTTTTGACTTTCCCACGCATGCGTAGTCTGTTGAATAAACTAAACAGAAAGGCTGTACCTGACACCACCAGGATTGCAAAAATGCCTGACTTAATGTAAGGACACATTTCCTCGGGTATATAGTGCTGACAGTATTTACGAAGTGTGTCTTCCATCTTTCACTGAAAAAGAAGGGACATTTTTAATCAGACACATATGAAACTGCCTGACGAGATTACTTTTGGCAAAACGTATTTCTCACATCATTTCTGAAATGACTAATTTTAAAATGTATAAATAAATTCATATAATTGAAAATTTGTAATAAATACATATAAATAAGTAAATACATTGAGAGACCACAGCTACAATACTATGGACATATGGTTAGAATGCCTCAGGAAAGGATCACAAATCAGATTCTTCAAGCCAAGCCAACTGGTTGGAGACTTAAGGGCTGACCAATTCTGAGATGGTTGATAATATCTGCTTGGGAAAGTGCAATGACAGTTGCTTCTTACAGGACCTTATGGAGGAGGTGCCTGAGGACTCTACCCTCGTGGTTCTCCCATTACAGTAGGTGGTGATAACAGGTGGAAGAATGATTGCAAATGCAAATAAAGAAAAGAGTAATAAGTACATGTGGTAAGCAGTGCCAGTGATTTATGTTGTGTTTCCTATGTTTGTGATGATTCATGTTTTCTAGAAGAGAATATTGAAATCCCAGAAGGTAAATAGAACAGTTACTTCTTCCTGACTCTCCTTGGTTATTAGATATCATTTGATGTGCCTCAGTATCCTGTTTTTAGAAATGGGTAGATAAAGAATCAGGGTAGCCAAAGCATGCAATGGACTTATGAGAGACATTTGAGCTCAAAGTAGTCCTCTAGCTTGCTGGATCCTATCAAACTACCCAACCCATGCTAGAAGGGTAAGACAGACATTAAATGATGATGATGATGAAGATGAAGAGGAGGACAAAGGACAAAGACTATAACAATGATGATGATGATGATGCTTTTTTTTATATTTCAGGTCACCTCAAACCTTCATAAAACTTCAAGTTTAACAACGAAGCTAATAGCTTTTCACATTACTGTCCATCCTCTTTTCTAACTGATGACCCTGCATATTAGTAATTAAATGCAATATTGGGAGTGCTAGACAAGGAATTTACACCAAACATTAAACAGTAGACTCTTCGGAAAACAAAGATATTCTATTTTAGCAACGTTACAAAAATGTCTCACTTGTATGCACACACACACACAGACACACACAGACACACACACACACACACACACACACACACACACACACAATTATATCCAGGCCTTCAAAAAATTATGGCATTTTGAAAGAAAGTGGCTGAACCAGGCATTAAACTGAATAAATGCATTGATGTATGTATATATATATATATATATACATATATATATATATATATATATATATACGGTACCCACTACACTCTCGGAGTGGTTGGCATTAGGAATGGCATCCAGCTGTAGAAACTCTGCCAAATCAGATTGGAGCCTGGTGCAGCCTTCTGGCTTGCCAGTCCTAGTCAAATCGTCCAACCCATGCTAGCATGGAAAGCGGACGTTAAACAATGATGATAATAATAATATATACATGTGTGTGTGTATGTGTGTAAGTAGCTTGCTTACCAAACACATGGTTCCGGGTTCATTCCCACTGCGTACTACCTTGGGCAAGTGTCTTCTACTATAGCCTCGGGCCAACTAAAGCCTTGTGAGTGGATTTGGTTGACGGAAACTGAAAGAAGCCCGTAGTATATATATATATATATATATATATATATATATATATATATATCTATATATGTATATATATATATATATATATATATATATATGTATGTGTGTGAATATATTTGCATGTCTGTGTTTGTCCCCCCGACATCGCTTGACAACCGATGCTGGTGTGTTTATGTCCCCGTAACTTAGCGGTTCGGCAAAAGAAACTGATAGAATAAGTACTAGGCTTACAAAGAATAAGTCCTGGGGTCGATTTGCTCTACTAAAGGCAGTGCTCCAGCATGACCACAGTCAATTGACTGAAACAAGTAAAAGAATAAAAGAGTATATATATATGTATATATATATATATATATATATATATATATATATATATATATCATCATCATCATCGTTTAACGTCCGCTTTCCATGCTAGCATGGGCTGAGGTGGTGAGGCAAGACCTTCGTACATTGGGCCTCACCGAGGCGATGACTACTGACCGAGACCTTTGGAAATGTGCTGTGCGTGAGAAGACCCGGCAAGCCAAGTAAGATCGTTGCCAGTGCCCCTGGACTGGTTCTTGTGCGGGTGGCACATGAGATGCACCATTTTGAGCGTGGCCGTTGCCAGTACCGCCTGACTGGCTCCTGTAGGATTTTCGAGCGAGATCGTTGCCAGTGCCCCTGGACTGGCTTGTGCGGGTGGCACATAAAAGACACCATTTCGAGCGTGGCCGTTTTCGTGCGGGTGACACGTAAAAGCACCCACTACACTCTCTGAGTGGGTGGCGTTAGGAAGGGCATCCAGCTGTAGAAACTCTGCCAAATCAGACTGGAGCCTGGTGTTGCCATCCGGTTTCACCAGTCCTCAGTCAAATCGTCCAACCCATACTAGCATGGAAAGCGGACGTTAAACGATGATGATGATGATGATGAAGATTAAGGCTTTTGTTATGAATATACTAATCTATATATAAGAGAAAATATTCTATAAAAAGAAATAATACATATGAAAAACAACTTCTATATATGTTATGTACAACTTACAAGTGTCTATTTTTTTTGTGTCTCTTAATAGTATAAATCATTCATATTTAGTAATCAAAGTTAAAGTTTACCTTATCACTTTCAGTAGCAACCAAATGTCACAGCCACGAGCAAAATATTGTTACAGCTAACTAATAAAGCTGTTAACCTTCACTTGAAGTATCTTTGTAGTTGTATATTGAAATATAAACAAAGTAAGAAAAAATGAGTTTATAATGGTAGTGAAGCATAAAAAAAGTGTCACATAATGAGAATGGAGTATAATCAAGTCTGAATACTAAATTATAAACCCTAAGATAAAGGACTATTGAATTGATCTATCGGGTTTCAAAACCAAGATAAAAACTCACCCGAATCAAAGTCAACTGAAATATTTCTCTGTACTATAAGCTTGTAAAGCCAGAGCTTCTCATTGGATCAGAAACTGCACTGCAGATAAGAGAGTGATGTTTCATTGACTTAGGCATGGCTGTGTTGTTAAGATGATTGCTTTGCAGCCTCTTGGTTTTGGGTTCAATCCCAGTCCCTCTGTGCAGAACGTTTGGCAAGTGTCCTCTAGTATAACCCCTGACCAATTAATGCCTTGTCAGTGAATTTGGTATATATACCACAAACACACACACATACACACATATATATATCAAAGTGAAGGCTCATGGCTCAGTGGTTAGAGTGTCAGGCTCACAATCATGAGGTAGTGAGTTCGATTCCCAGATCGGGCAGTGTGTTGTGTTCTTGAACAAGACACTTTGTTTCACGTTGTTCCAGTTCACTCAGCTGTAGAAATGAGTTGCAACGTCACTGGGGCCAAGCTGTATCGGCCTTCGCCTTTCCCTTGGATAACATTGGTGGCGTGGAGAGGGGCAGCTGGTATGCATGGGCAACTGCTGGTCTTCCATAAATAACCTTGCCCGGACTTGGATGAGAATTTGGTAGGTGCAATCTCATGGTTATTCATGACCGAAAGAGGTCTTTACCCAATATATATCACATATACATATTCAAAATTTAGGGAATGGAGTAGATAAGATCCACGCTACATATGTTTCATAACTAGTAGAACCTCAGAAGTTGTAAATTATCCAAATGAGAGGTAAAGTGAGTAAATGAGTAAAATGGGGCGGATGGGGAGAGAAGGTTTGGTTTTGAAATTAGCTGGGGAGATGCGTTTATGAAATTTAGGTAGGGGTCACTCATAGGTTGTTTGTGGGATAGATAGATGAAGGAGCACTCCGTCGCTTACGACGTCGAGGGTTCCAGTTGATCCGATCAACGGTACAGTCTGCTTGTGAAATTTACGTGCAAGTGGCTGAGCACTCCACAGACACATGTACTCTTAACATAGTCAAGATAAAGAGGTGATGTTAGATCTTGTTTATCTCAAACTAAGTTTATGTTGACCCAAAATACATTGTCTTCTATTTCCTTCTCCTTCAACCCCCCACCCCACCCAATTCATTTCAAATACAACTACAGGGGTTGGACAAAATAATGGAAACACCTTAAAATTTCAAACAAATTTATTTTAATATGGGGTAGGACTGCCTTTCACAGTAATTACAGCTTGAATTCAATGCGGTATGGACTTCCACTTACTGCAATCCTATGTTGATACCATCGCATGGAAGGCATTTGCTCAGGGTACCAAACTTATATACAGGTGCAGTTGTGTGTGTTGTGTGTTGTGTGTGTGCATGTGAATGTGTGTACATTTGTGCCCCCTAGTCTTGACATCATGTGATAGTCGTAAATGAGCATCACTATCATACAAGCAGTGTCATTCATTTCCAATATTCTGCAAAGCCATATCTGCACTTTCTTGGCTACAGGTGAGGGTGGGTGAGAAGAAAGGCATGTCTCCATAGAAAATTTGCCTCAGTAGACTCCAAAATGACAATGACACAATGACAACAACGATGACAATCATGACAACGATGATGATGATGATTTATCTCTGTCTTACTTACCTTGTCATCTGAGCTAACTGGAGCTTTTTCTTAATTCATTTTTGTAGCCTTGAACATATTACACACATTATGCACACATGAAACCAAACACATAAAAAACAGATAAGATAAAAGAATCTTTTATCTTTCTTTTAAAAGTTCAACACTCTACTAACCTCTACTGATTCAACTGCAGCATTTATTTTTGCAGAATGTATCATAAAACATGCATAAAATAATTTGCTAAGTTGCCCTTCCATACTTTTATTTGGAAGCAGAAATAAAAGTAACCATTGAAATAAAAATATTAACAAATTTGGTCAGTCAGCATTACTCTGTAAGGAGCAAAGAGCCGTTTTCCCAGTTTCTCTGGGAAAAATTCTAATTGGAGGTGTTGAAAACTTCCTGGCTTTGAGTAAAAGAAATACAGGAGGATCGGTTGATTATGATTTTATTCAGCATATTCCCCTCTCAGATTCACACACTTATTGCAGTAGTCCTTCAGATTTTCTAAGTCCTGTAAAAGAACTCAGAAAGTTGGGCCTCCAACCAGGCCTTTTGTGATGTCCCTGAAGCCAGGAACTTTTCAGCACCCCCTCGTATGTTGTTCTCTGTACAGGATGCCAGTCCATCACAGGAGTATTCATTTTTACCAGCTGAGTAAACCGGAGCAGCATGGAATGAAGTGTTGTGCTCAAGAACACACCACACCATCCAGTCCAGGAATCAAAACCACAATCTTATGATCATGAGTCCAACACCCTAACCACTCAACCATGTGCTTCTACAAATTAAAAAATAAATGAAGTAAAATACTACTTCGACAAATCAACTTTGAATAAAAATTATTTTGAATTTATGAATCGAATGCTTATGACAAAAATCACACTCTACACATTTAACCTTTGTGACATCTCTGATAGGAGGTGCAATGGCCCAGTGGTTAGGGCAGCGGACTCGCGGTCGAAGGATCGCAGTCTCGATTCCCAGACTGGGTGTTGTGAGTGTTTATTGAGTGAAAACACCTAAAGTTCCACGAGGCTCCGGCAGGGGGTGGTGGCGACCCCTGTTGTACTCTTTCGCCCCAACTTTCTCTCACTCTTTCTTCCTGATTCTTGAGTAACGCTGCGATGGACTGGCGTCCCGTCCGGCTGAGGGGGGAACACATACGCCATAGAAACTGGGAAACCGGGCCCATGAGCCTGGCTAGAAAAAGGGCGACGTTTATCGTTTATCGACATCTCTGATAAAGTGGAATGCACAAGGTATACAGATTGGTTGATTTAGATTTCATATGAGTATTTAGACAATGCAGAGTAAAATGTAATTTCATAAACTGATATGCTGCTGCTACTACTACTGCTGCTGCTGCTGCAGCTGTTGATGATGATGATGATGATGATGATCATGGTGGTGATTGTGACGGTGGTAGTGATGGTGATAATCATCATCATCATCATCATCATGGTTAAATGAGGATGACAACAACGATGCTGGTGGTGACGACAGCAATGATGAAGATGGAGCAGGAGATGATGGTGGCGATGATGATGACAACAATGACTATGATGATTTTCATAACGATGATGGCGACGATGACAATGAGGATGACGATGATAACGACGATGATGATGATGATGATGATGATTGTGATATTAGTGGTGGTCATCGTGATCGTGGTGATGATGACAAGGAAGAGGAGAAGCTGGATGCTAAATATCAGCCTTGGTTGAGTATATGTATGTTGCTATCCATTTCAACCATGGCCATCCTGTATTTTACTATACCATTGTCGAGTGTGCCCTTCACTCTTCATGACATTAAGATGTGATTAGGGACAGATTTAACTATTATATCTTGTAGACAATCTTATTCAAATTGTTATCTATTATTTTGATGTTCTCCAACAGAAATCTCATTATATCATTCATTTATAATGAGATTTTGATAAAAAAACTTTAATTAAAATACGAATGCTATAAAGAAGAGTAGTCTTGGATAATTAGTGTTCCAAGTGCTGTACAGTATATGAGTGTGAGTGTGTGTGTTTCTCTGTGTGTGTGTGTGTGTGTGTGTGTGTGTGTGTGTGTGTGTGTGTGTGTGTGTGTGTGTGTGTGTGTGTGTGAGTGCATGTGTGTGTGTGCATGTGCATGTATGTATTTATATCAATATTTTATTGTATGTATGTATTTATATCAATATTTTAAAATTTGAATTTTCAACTGTTAGTATCTAACAATTATTCATCCAGACCTGATCCCAGTGCTGGATGTTCAAGAACCAAATGACAGATTTTCAAACCCAGGATCATCCTGATTCCAAAAAGGTATAATATGTCTATGCAGAGCAAATGTAGACTGTGATACAAGAGTCCCAAAGGGACGGACTGAGAGAATTGCATGTTTATTATTATAGACATATCTAAAGTTATTTACAACTATTCAAATGAATTCCATACGGCTACTTCAATGCAATTCACTGATTTTACAAAGTTCTCACCTTTCATC